>NW_020439006.1:351584-373001 GCF_000699045.2 Agrilus planipennis | reverse complement strand
GCGTTAGACGCTTTTTGGATGGGTGAAATCTAGTGCGTTCGCGTCACCGACATGCTTGTAGCAGTATATCTGAGTATATCTGTAGCTATACTGCTACGACGATCGATGCGGTTTTTACGCGATACTTAGATAAATTTCAATCAAACGTTTTCATTTCTTACTTTAGTTACCATAAGCCTATTGTATCTTTTTTAGAACACAATGAAATAATCGAAAGTACAAAAAGTCTAAGTATTGTTGAAATTAATGATGACAATGATGCAAACAATGTTAAAAATCAAGTACATTGGAATTTATGTAAATATTTGAATAAAAAAATAAAACTATATAAACATGCATATAATTGTTGCTCGGAGTGTGAATAGATGTGAAAACCAGATTGATGTTGATAATTTTTAGTTATCACTTCTATCGGCAGTCCCTATAACTGCTAATTCCTTTTTTTGCGATAGATACAAACAAATATTTCAATGATTCAAATAATAAAGTAAACTTGGAGCACAAAATAAATAACAGGTTAACACATTATAGTAAATGATGTGAAGAGTACAGTCATAACAAATTAAACCAAGCAATGTCTACTGTAAATAGATTTTTAGAAGCGTTAATAATTTAGGAAAATATCGATATCATTATGGATTAATCATAGGTAACTCACCGATAGATTTGAAAATCATAAAATTGAAAATCATTTACCCATGTCAAAATATCAAGGAAAGATCTGAAATTCAAGATATTTTAAGAGAATTGTTCATATTTCAAAAAAAATAAAGTTTTTAGTGCTAAAATAAATGACTTAATAAAGTTAATAAGTTTACCAATGAGATTATCTCGATGGATATGAACTTCATCTAAAACCAAAAGAAATTCTTTTGTAGAGAATTTAATTTCCTNAACTTATTTCGTAAGTAATCAATCATTCGTTTTAATTCTTGACTGGTATCTTTACTGCAAATAAATCTAAATAGATCACCCTTTTGAATAAGTGTAAATATTATGAACAAATTATCGAAGAGTTCTCTTTGATTTGTCGAATTATCTACAACATAAGTTATATTTGGGAATGATAGTGACGGTTTCAATTCTAATTTGTCCTTAACAAGTGGGTCCTGAGTGTCACGTAGAATGTAATGACAATAATTTGGATTATCCATCATAATTATGACTTCGTAATTGTGCTGTTTATCTGAAAATTTACCTAAACTAGTATTTTCATGAAAATAATCCCTTTCGTCACTAACATAGGTATCGAAATCAATTCCATTAGGTATATTATCGATGCCCGCGGTCAGAGTATTAATTTTGATCCTAGAAAGTGCATCTGCATTGGAATTTTGTTTACCGGGTTTGTAAATTATTTCATAATCATATTCTTCCAGTTTAAGTCTCCACCGGACGAGACGTGAACCTGGGTCTTTAATAGAAAATAACCAAGATAGGGGTCTATGATCAGTTATGATTGTAAATTTCTTACCATAAAGGTACGGCCTAAAGTGTTTTACTGCCCAGACAATAGCAAGCAATTCTCTTTCTATTGTAGAGTAGCGAACTTCTGCCGAATTTAGGGTGCGACTCGCATAAGCGATCGGAAGGCTTTTATTACTTGGGCCTTGACTAAGTACAGCACCAATTGCGTATGAACTAGCATCTGTTGTAAGAATAAAGTTTTCTTCAAAATTTGGGTATTGTAAAATTGGGGCGGTAATCAAACTTTGTTTTAATTTATTAAATGAGTCAATTTGTTCTTGCTGAAATGTAAATGCGATATCTTTCTTTAACAAGCCTGTAAGAGGTTTGGCGATCTTTGCATAGTTTGGAATAAATTTCCTGTAGTATCCGGTTAATCCTAAAAACGATTTTATATCTTTTGGACATGAAGGAACGGGAAAGTTTTTGACAGCATCTATCTTTTTTGGATTAGGTTTGATACCATCTGTTGTGATTATGTGTCCTAAGAATTCTGTTTCCTTTCGGAGAAATTCTGATTTATCCGGCTGAATTTTGAGATTGTGTTCTCGAAGTCGTCTTAAAACATTACGCAATTTATTACAGTGGTCTTCTAAGGAATTCCCAAAAATAATAATATCATCCAGGTATAAGAGACATTGTGTAGGGGTAAGACCTGTTAAGACGTTATTCATCATTCGCTGAAAAGTGGCTGGTGCATTAGCTAGGCCAAATGGCATTCTTAAAAATTCATAATGAGAAGTGGGAGTGGAAAATGCAGTTTTGGGAATTGAATTTGGATGAACTTCTATCTGATGGAATCCGCTAGTTAAGTCAAGTGTAGAGAAATATTGGGCGTGTCCTAGGTTATCTAAAATTTCCTCTATATTTGGTAATGGATGTTTGTCTGGGATAGTGATTTTATTTAAATTTCTATAGTCTACGACCATTCTCCATTTGGTTTTGCCTGAACTGTCAACCTTTTTAGGTACGACCCAAATTGGAGAAGAGTATGGGGAACTACTTGGTCTAATAATTTTCTGTTCTAACATTTTTGATACCTGTTTATTTACCTCTTCTTTGTGTACATTTGGAAAACGGTACGTCATGGTGTGTATTGGGTTTTCATGGGTAGTTTTAATCTCATGTTTTACTAAAGAGGTAAAGGTTAATTGGTTTCCTTCTAAAAAGAAAATATCTGAAAAGTCATAACATAATTTAAGGATTTCGTTACGCTCCTCACTGTTCAAATGGTCTAGCATTAGATTTTCCTTTAATTTATCAAATCTACCATTTCTTTTAATTACATTCGGTTGAAATGCGTGTGTAGGTGCGTCCTCTAAAACTACCTTATTGACTGAAAATTTAAACTCTTTATCCATTAAATTTACTGCAGTGATGAATATATCTTGATGTTTGTCTACTCTAACTAGGCATTCGGGAATTAAAAGTTTATCGCTTATATTCATTTTTGGCAAAATACCGTCACTTCCCGGTTTATAGTTGGTTTTTAACCTAATTGTTCGGCACGCTTGTGAAGTACTATATGATTAAGCACTTTGGTTTCCTTTTTTAAATGAATCGGAATCTTGTCGTTGTTTTCTAAGAAAGAAATGTTATTGTAATGTAAATCTAAATAGCAATTCAACGTTTTAAGAAATTCGATGCCTAGTATTCCGTTTAATTCTATATCTAAATGCGTGACATGAGACTTGACGTTTTTTTCCATGAATTTTGTTGTGATGGAACCTAATGTTTTAAACGAATCAGCATTTAATCCTGAAACACTAACAGTATCTCTAAAATCTATAAATTTTTTCAATTCTGGTTTATATTTGATTGCATTTATAGAGGGACCTGTATCAATCATTAATTTGACTGGCATGTTTGAAATAATAAATGGAACAATTTCTGTCATTATTTTGGTAGTGTTAATCCTAAAATTACATTAGGTTGAGGGATTTTCATTTAGTTGAACGAACAACCCTCTTCTGCTTCGTTCACATCCAAGTTTAAATTGTCCTGTTCAACTTCATTATCTTCAGGATCAGATTCGGGGTTTTCGGTTTGGATCTCGCATGTGTTAACTTTTGGAGGTTGCTTAGGAAAACCTTTGAAAGGGGTACCAAAAGAGCGGCGATTTGGACTATTATCGTTACTATTAAATGATCTATTAAACGTATTTGTTGATAAAGTACTTGGCCTAGGAGATAACTCATTACTACTAGTTTCTTTCTTGAAATATGTGTTTTTGTTATTAGTGTTTATTACTCTATTTTGAGCAAGTTACTATTATTAGATTTAAATTGAGCGAATTTTTCCTGATCTTCGCGTTCTTTTAATCTTTTATGTACCGAATATGCGTAGGAAAAAGCTACCTCTAAACTTTGCGCTTAAGCGTGAGCAATTGATATTTAACATCTTTCGGTATATTATTTAAAAATGTTGTTTTGGCTATTTTATCTATAAACTCTGACATCAATTGGATTTGCATCCTCAGAAGTGTTTTCAATAGCTACTGCGATAAGATCATCGCGGATTTTGGCAACACTTAACCAGTTATCATAATGCCTTGCGAGAATCACTCGTCCTGCACGACCTGATAACCGATTTAAAATAATTCTAAACTGGCTGGTCACTGGCTTTTGCTTTTTCGAAAACAAAATCTACTGTTTCAAAAAATTGGTGTAATGGAATATTATCACCATTAAAATTTGGAATTAGTTCAGACAATTCTTTCCTAGATTAACTGTCTCGTTGCTCGGTCATGATTGACACAAAATTATTCGATAATAAAAGCAATTAGGGAATAGGGAAAGGATTTTCGCACAAAAGTATGAAAATGGCAAATATCTTCAAACCACCNTTTGTAACATTTAACGCTTATATCGAGTATTAATGTACAAGTAAATAAAACGTGAACTCACTGACAAATTTGGTAACCTTTCTCAGTTGCCACAACGTTTTTTAGAAATAAATAAATTTTTAAAAACAACCTTCGGAGGACTTTTCGGTGATTTTCCTGTTTCGCAAGCATAGATTCGGCAAAGTGATCCCATACCCGCAACGTCCAAAAGTTTGACAGAGTGAAATTTGGAACAACCGAAAAGTAAGTTCACAAGTTAATCCTAAAATGTAGCATCGTGCTACAGATGGCGTTTACTGCGCCATTTGTAGTATTTTCAACGGATGTTGTTTGTTTTCGATGCAATCTGACGGGACATTTCGCGCGTGACTGTAATCAAAAATCGGATGTAAGTTCTGACTGTTTTCGTTGCGGGAAAACTGGACATCTTGCGCGTACGGTCTTCAGGGGGAAAACAAACAAACACCGCTTCGAGAAAGCGATCGACAAATGAATGTTGAAAATATTAATGTGGGAAAACCTAATTCAAAGTATTTCAAAGAAGTTATTGTTAATGGACTAAATCTAAGCGGCTATTTTGATTTTGGAAGCCAAGTATATACTTCAAAGATTATGTTGTACAACTAAAGCTCTAATTGTGATTGGAATGGCGAAATTAAAATTGTGGGATACGGCGGTTCAATAAAAAAAACATTGGGATCTGTAGTTAATATCCTTGCGGTGGATAGTGTCGGTGCTAATGTTAAAATGTACATTGTTAACAAGGAGGTTCAGGAAATTTCATTATTAATAGGTCATCCATATACTAAACAGCGCCATACACAACTGCTAAAAACTGCTGACCAACAGATCATTAATGAGGTCCCACTAAGCGACAACAGTGTATCTACAAGTACGAAAATAACAAGAAGAGCAGCTGATAAGTCGATAATACCGAATAATTTCTTGGCGAATATCACAGTCAAGGCCAATGTAAACAATGAAGATCTTTTAGTTGAGAGGGCAGTTCGTGAAATTGGCGGTTTTAATCCCGCGATGTGATATTAAAACAGACGTTAAGGGCGAGGCCGTATTACCTGTTTTAAATGTCAGTGGTACTAACGTTTCCATAAGTGAAAATAGTAATGTTGTCATGGAAATGTACAAACAAGAGAAGTAAATGAAGAAAAAATTAACAAAGAGGAGGTGGACACCGATATTTAAAAGGAATACAAGGTAATACTCATGCATCTGCTAAATGAATATCGTGATTGAGTTGTGCGAAACATGAAGCAAATTGATTGCACGAATTTGATTGAAATGAATATTCAGCTGAGGGAAGATTTTCTGGTGTTCTACCGACCCCACCGAATGTCATTTAAGGAACGACGAGTGAGCGAAATTGTGAGTAAATTAAAAGAGGCCGGCATTGTGAAAGAAACGGATTCGCCTTTTGCCAGACCTGTGCTATTAGTGCGAAAGAAAAACGGAGAAGTGAGATTGTGCATTGAACAAGATTACCGTAAAGCAACACTATCCATTACCCAACATTGACGACCAGCTGGACCAACTGCGAGGAAAACAGTACTACACTACGCTGGATTTGAGTAGCGAGTTAACCAGGCTACATTATAATGGTATATATAATAATATGCTGACGCAAGTCTGCTCACACGCTAGAGCCCTGATAACGACTCTGTACTGGGAAACTGCAATTTTGCACGATTAACATTTAAGTTTTCTTCATTGTTCTTTGAATGTAAATCCTTAGATTTATTACCAACGCGTCTTACCATTCAGACGTGAGAACCTACATCCTTTTTACAACATTTAACGCTTATATCGAGTATTAATGTACAAGTAAATAAAACGTGAACTTACTGACAAATTTGGTAACCTTTCTCAGTCCCCACAACGTTTTTTATAAATAAATAAATTTTTAAAAACAACCTTTGGAGGACTTAAAATAAAACTTTTGTTTTTCACCCTATTACCGTCGATGAAATCGCCTTCGCCAAGATCAGTTGGCACCATTCAGCCCCCGGTCCTGATGGCCTCAAAATATCCAGGGTTAAATCATTCTCAGGAACGGCCTTAGCAGCTCTTTACAATATTCTATTATCCCATAATATAATTCCACCCAGCTGGGCCCAACTTCGTACCATCTTGATCCCAAAAGGCGATGAAAATACCGACATCAATTCCAGGAGGCCTATCACTATTTCCTCGTCACTCCAACGCCTTTTACACCGGATCCTGGCCCACAGAATAAAGACCTGCATTTCTCAGGACATCAATTAAAGGGAATTCACAGAAACAGACGGTACCATGGCAAATGCATTATTACTGGACCAATACATACGATCCAGATTAGAACAAGGGCTTCCATATAATGTAGTTTCCCTTGACATTCGGAGAGCGTTCGACACCGTTTCGCACAATTCGATATATAGGGCTCTCCAACGCTTTGGAATCCCGGACGAAATAAGGAAGTTCATCATCTCCTCGCTACGGTCTTCAATCACTGACCGGGTCAGTACACAAACATCACGACCGATTCTCATTAAGCGAGGAGTTAAACAATGTGACCCTCTCAGCCCGCTGCTGTTCAACATGGTACTGGACGAACTTCTCGATCTACTTAATACGGGCGACACGGGCGGTACGATTATCGACGGTACGCGATGTAGTGCGATGGCTTTCGCCGACGATCTTATCCTTCTTGAGGATAACGAGGTAATCCTACCAGGACGCCTCACATTAATTTCCTCTTTCCTATCCTGCGGCATGTCTATCAACCCTAAAAAATGTTTCAGTATAATAGCCTTGGCGACGAACAGGATCTGCATCCCCCGATCCAGACCAACACTTCGCCTGAATGGTAGCCGAATACCAGTTGTTAATGCATTCAACGCATTCAAATACCTCGAACACTCTTTCAGTGCCACAGATGTACTAAAACAATCTCTACACAATCTACCTATTTGGCTTGAACATCTCTCGGCAGCCCCTCTGAAGCCTGACCAGAAACTAAAACTCCTTAGAGACCATCCGCTCCCTCGAGTATACTATGCATTTCAAAACCCCAAAGTAACTGGTAAAACATTACAACAGACTGATCGATTAATCAAAAGGACAACCAAAAGATTTCTTCATCTGAATATTCATATCTCCGATGCATTTTTATATGCCAAAATCCGTGATGAATGACTCGGTATCTGCAACCTCCGAAGAACGATACCGCAGATATTCAGTGAAAGATTACTCAACCTGGTCACATCAACAGATTGAACAATTGTGGCAGCTATGTCAACTAACTATGGTCAGAACCTGATTCGTCGATTAAGCATACTGGCTGGCAAAGTCCCATGGGAGAATTTCTGGAGGGAGAAAATCAAATCTCCCTTTAGCACAGGTCTGGCGGCATCGAGCGATGATGCCGCTAGTAGAGGATGGCTGCAATCCAAACCCTTTGGCTGGACAGGGAAAGATTTCGTTAAGGCCATGCAACTCAAAACCAACAATCTCCCAACTGTTGGCGTACCCTCCAACCCTATCGAAAAACAAAAGTGCCGGGCGGGTTATGGAAAAATTGAATCCATATCCCACATTCTACAGGGTTGCCACATCACACACTGGGAGAGAATGCATCGGCACATCGCCACAGCCGACAAGATAGCACGGCACTGATGGACAAAAGGTTGGCACGTCGAATCGGAGCCTCATGTTCGACACTCTGACGGTCAGCTCTACAAACCTAACTTGATTAGCGATCATGGCGAACGCGCCATTGTGTCCAATATACAAGTATCCTGGGATGGGGCCACGCCGTCGAGAGTCGCATATACCAATAAAAAACTTACCTACGGCAACGAATCACTTGAAAACAAAGAGAATACGAAACGTGGTTTACACAACGAGCACAGATAACATTATGAGGAAATGGCGTCCAAGGTATAGTCTAGTGGGCTTTTTTTCAATTAGGCTAAAGAATGTGCTGACACAACGGCCAGTGACAGTACTACATAGTGACCTCGAGAGCGAGAGACTAATTATATAATTTCAACTTTACCCCCATTAAATACACTCAATAGTACTGAGAGGACTCCATTACCGCAGAAGTTTCCATTTCATACGAATGAAATTTCCGTTTCATCGCTGCCGTTTGCCGGCTAAAATAAGCTATTACATGTTTTTTTCTTTGTCTGCTTGTCTTCCAATTTCCGAAAGTATCCCTCCAATCCTAATAATTGTCGAATCTGTTTTATATTCTGGGGAATTGGAATGCCTTGTACTGCTTTGATTTTTACTTTTCCTAGGCGTATACCATGTTGCGAAATTTCTTAGCCGAAATGTTCATTGTTTTTGCAATTTTAGTGTTAATTTATATTTCTCTAGGTGTTGTAGTACATGTGTTAGTCGTTGGAGTTCTTGTTCGAACATCTCAGGGGGTATAAAATTATCATCAATATACACCAGTGCGATATCGCTTAAGTCTCGTAAAACTAAATTCATAAGTTGCGGGCAGTTTGTGAAACCAAACGGCATGGGCATGAATCCAAATTGGTTGTCTGGCGCGACAAAAGCGGTCTTTTCTATGGGATCCTTATGTACTGGGCCTTTAAGTAATTTAAGGGCATATTGTTTTCAAGGCTGTAGCTGTGTATTTCGTCGGCAGGCATTATTTTAAACACATCACTTTTTAGTGGGGTCTTACTTAAATAATTTGCGAGAAGACCAATGATTGCTAAAAATGTTTGCGCATTACTTAGGTGTTGTATTCTTGAGCGAGGTTGCCCATTCTCCAAGTCAGATTTGCATTTTTTTTTATGTTGCCAAAGGTTTCGTTTTTTATAGTAACCTAGACAAGTTGAACAACGATAATAGATTTTGTTATCATCTCCGTTTTCTTCGTAATTTAAGTGTTTTTGTTTTCTAATAGGCTTCAATACATCTTCTTGTTTTTTGAGTATAAAATTNTATAAATCAGAATATCGTATTTAGAATCCGAGGGGAGTAGGAGTCCTTTTTCTTCGAGATGGATTCCACTATCAGGTAACTTTTCTACGACGAGTTGGTCGTTGGACCATCTAAAAATGATATAATCCTATAAGGTTTTATTTGCTCAGTGCTTATTATAGTAAAGTCTTTCTTATTGTTCTATTTATCTAATCTAATCGTATTATGGGAAATAATTTCAACTATAGTATATGGTCCAAGCCATTTACATTGACCTTGTTTATTTAGTAATTGGTTTTTTAGGAACACTTTGTCGTTTAAGGAATATTGAGGTATAGGGGTCTTAATTTTGCTATCATACTTTTCTTTTACCTTTGTTTTAGTATCAATTTGGTTTGAACGGGCGACCTCTTTTAAATTTTGTTGTTTTGTTTTTGATTCTATTAAATAATTAGAAACTGGGACTTCGTTTAATACATCTTCTTCTGGATTTAAGAAATTTCGGTGCTTGAAACCGTATAAAATTTCGAAAGGTGTCAATTTGGTAGAATAATGTGTAGAAGTATTGTAAGCGAACGTGGCAGAATTTAATTAAAAGGGCCCTAATTTATTTTTTCTTTCGTGGAATATACCGCAATTGTATCTTTAAGTGAACTAATTACCCTTTCTACCATACCATTTGTCTTTGGGTGGTAGCCTATTGAATTGGTATGCTGAAGATTTAGTTCTGAAGTGAGCTTCTGTAGTATTTTATTCACAAATTCTCCACCTTGATCAGTGTGGATGCGTCTAGGGACACCGAACGTGGCGATACAATTTAGAAATTTGTTTTTAATTGTTTCAGCTTCCTTATTCTTTAACATGTAGGTTTTCAGATATTTTTTTAATTGGTCTTCTATGACAAGAATATGTTTTTTATTTTTAATAGAGAAATATATGTCGGCTATGTCCATGTCTACGCGTTCGAAAGGATAGGTAGGAGTTTCAGTAATTGTTAATGGGGATTCGAGGTTTCGTCTAACCGTTTTGTTCTTTTGGCATTCTAAACAAGAGGCATTTTTAAAAATTCATAATGAGAAGTGGGCGTGGATAATGCAGTTTTGGGAATTGAATCTGTCTGATGGAATCCGCTGGTTAAGTCAAGTGTAGAGAAATATTGGGCGTGTCCTAGGTTATCTAAAATTTCCTCTATATTTGGTAATGGATGCTTGTCTGGGATAGTGATTTTATTTAAATTTTTATAGTCTACAAACATTCTCCATTTGGTTTTGCCTGAACTGTCAACCTTTTTANTCACTGCCCTTTGCCGCTCTTCGCCTTCTTAGAGGAGTGTGACCTTGTTGCCTTGGGGGCCTTCGCCTCCTCGACACCCTCCCAACTTTATCGCCACCCTTGGCCTTGGCCTTGGGTTTTCCGACCCGGATCCACGGTCCATACTCCTGCTTAGAGGAATCCATGTCGTGGACCTTTCGAACTCAATGGGATTTCCATTGATGAACGTAATGGGATTACCATTGCTGAAAGCAATGGGATTTCCATTCCTGAACACACTGGAATTTCCATTGCTGAACCCAATAGAAATCCTAGTGTCAATTCTTTATTTTTTGCCTTTAATTACTGTAAGTGGTTTAATTAAATGACATTCTTTTTAATCAAAATGAAATATGTGGTTTTTCGACGAAGAAAAAAATATGAAGTACATGACAATTGCTATTCCAAATAATGTCTGTGTATTATTTTTACAACTTGCTTTATTGACAACCACATTAATACATTAACTTTAGCACATTTTACTCCATTTTTTAAATATTTTTTAATTATCACAAATCAGATCTTCATTTTTAGGTATCGAATTGTTATTGTTTTTTTCCTTTTGTATAACCGACGCCGAATTTCTTTTTTGATTCATATTTTAATTTTCCACGGATGATTTTTTTGTCATCGCAGTTTGGAAATTTTTGTTTGACGCGGTCTAAAAACAAATAGTTATTTTATTACATTTAGGAATCTAATACTCATGGAATTTTAAAATATTCAAATTTTTTAACTGAAAAACTTACCGAACAAATATTTTAATTTCCTCTCATTCAGTTTCTGTTTTTCTCGAAGTTCCCCTTCCTTTCGATGCCTATGCAAATTCGAAGTCAGACCAGTCATGGAAGAAGTCGTCATTTCGTCTTCAGTGAACAATGCCACCATAAGGTCATTAATAAATTTGGAGTCTGATGATATGTTGCACTTTGATATGTTTATTTAATTTTCTTCAATACATTGTGATTAAGGTTGTTAATTAAATTAATAAATAAAAATTTACTTACAAAATTGTCTGCAATTTTCTGCTGTTGATTTTTTTGCCCAGAATTTTCGTCATCAGCATGCTCCTCTATATTCTGGCATAGTATGGGTTTGCCCTGTTGTAGCTTGTGAATCTCGTTTGCATATTTCGCTTGCTGAGCCATTTTTAACAATACTGTAAGTGATCTACTTATTTCATTTGGTGAAATATGACCAATTAGCCTTTTGTGACGTGGTAATTTTATATTATTGATGAAGCGGAGACAGTAAGCAACAACCCGCTCTAGTGTTGATAATAAGGAAAATTTTGATAAAATTTCTAAATTACCTATTTCAATAGAAAGATTAATGACATGTCTTTCTTTCAAGTTTGTATTGTCATGTGGTTCCGATTCAACGTGCCAACCCTTTGGCCGGCAGTGCGGTGCTATCTTGTCGGCTATAGCGTTGAGCCGATGTATCCTCTCCCAGTGAGTGATGTGGCAACCCTGTAGGACATGGGATATTGACTCAATTTTCCCGCAACCCGCCCGACACTTTTGTTTTTCTGTGGGGTTGGAGGGTATGCCAACTGTTGGGAGATTATTGGTTCTAAGTTGCACAGCTTTAACGAAGTCTTTTCCTGTCCAGCCAAAGGGGTTGGATTGCAGCCATCCTCTGCTAGCGGCATCGTCGCTCGCTGCCTCTAGACCTGCGCTAAGTGGTGAGGATTTGATTTTCTCCCTCCAGAAATTCTCCCATGGGACTTTGCCAGCCAGTAGGGTTACTCGACTAATCAAGTTCTGACCATAGTTACTTGTCAGCGCTGCCACAATTGTTGGATCTGACGATGTGGCCAGGTTGATTGATCTTTTGCTGAATATCTGCGGTATCGTTCTTCGGAGGTTGCAGATACCGAGTCCTCCATCACGAATTTATGCATACAAGAATGCATCGGAGGTATGGATATTCAGGTGCAGGAACTTTTTGGTTGTCCTCTTGATTAATCGGTCAGCCTGTTATAGTGTTTTACCCGTTGTTCTGGGGTTTTGGAAGGCGTGATAAAGTCTAGGGAGAAGATGGTCTCTGAGCAGTATTAATTTTTAGTCGGGCTTCAGAGGGGCTGCCGAAAGATGTTCCAGCCAAACAGGTAGATTGTACAATGACGGTTTTAATACACCTATTCCACTAAAAGAGTGTCCTAGATATTTAAATGCATTAACTGCATTTACGACAGGTATCCAGCTACCATACAAGCGAAGTGTTGGTTTGGATCGGGGGATGCAGATCCTCTTCTTCGCCGGGGCTATTATGCTGGAGCATTTTTTAGGATTAATGGTCATGCCACAGGAGGATAGGAAGGAGGACATTAAGGAGAGGCGTCCTGGTAAGTTTATCTCGTTATCCTCAAGGAGGATACGGTCGTCAGGGAAAGCCATCGCGCTACAACGTGTACCGTCGATAATCGTACCGCCCGCGTCACCCTTGTTAAGAAGATGGAGAAGTTTATCCAGTACCATGTTGAACAGCAGCGGACTGAGAGGGTCACCTTGTTTAACCCTGCAATAACACAATACAATAACTATAACACTACGATACTGTACACAAATATTTACAAAACTATTCTACTACCAGTCTAAAATTAAAAATATATACAAAGTGACGGCAATAGTCTTTTGTGCCGAAACATGCCGGCCGTCTTGAAAGCGTTGGTTTATCACCAAAATGATCACTAAGTGGCAGAGCACATAATTTGGTCACTGACCGTTTTAGTATAGCACCATTTGAAGTTTTTATTGACACCACTCGTATGACATTATCATCACCAGGGTGCAATTCGATCACACGACCCACACGCCACTGACACGCGGGAGTGTTTTCTTCGCGCACTAACACGAGGACCTTCAGGACATTGTCTATGTTTCTTTTCCATTTGGTTCGAACCTGCATCTCGCTTACGTACTCCTTGCTCCAGCGTTTCCAAAAGTGATGGAGTAGCCTTTGAATTTGTTGAAATTTGCACAGTCGATTTTCAGGAATATTTAACACGTTCTCGTCTGGTAGCGATGTCAGTTTCCTTCCGATTAGGAAGTGCGACGGAGTAAGCGGCTCGCGATCATTGGGATCACAGGATAACGGAGTTAGGGGGGCGGGAATTGAGTACTGATTCAATTTGTGTTAATAGAGTATAAAATTCTTCGAAATCTAGATGAATATTTTATGTTACTCGCTTTAAATGATTTTTTATGGATTTCACCCCAGCCTCCCATAAACCTCCAAAGTGAGGTGAAGTTGGTGGAATGAAATGCCAAGTTATTCCTTTATCGGTAGCAAAATTACTGCTCTTATTTTGATTGTTTTTATTTTGAAGTAAGTGTTTTAGTTCAATTAGATCATTATGAGCACCTTTGAAATATGTACCGTTGTCGGAATAAATCGCCTTAACAAAGATAAAAATGCGTCTGCTGTTAAATTGGTTGTGAGGTCTAAATGTACACCCTTTGTTGAAAAGCAAACAAAGATGCATATGTATGCCTTTATAAGTTGAGCTCCCCGACCCTTTTTTGACTTTATAAAAATTGGACCAGCATAATCTATGTCGCAGTTAAAAAAGGGTGGTGACGGAGCAATTCTTTCTTTTGGCAGATTTCCCATAATATGAGCTACCGGTTTCGGTTTTGCACAAAAACAAGTTATACAATCATGTACAATTTTCCTAGCAAGATTTCTGCCCGAAAATGGCCAATATTTGTCGCGTATAGGAGAAAGCAACTGATTTGGTCCACAATGATGTAATCGACTATGTTCAAANGATACTGTACACAAATATTTACAAAACTATTCTACTACCAGTCTAAAATTAAAAATATATACAAAGTGACGGCAATAGTCTTTTGTGCCGAAACATGCCGGCCGTCTTGAAAGCGTTGGTTTATCACCAAAATGATCACTAAGTGGCAGAGCACATAATTTGGTCACTGACCGTTTTAGTATAGCACCATTTGAAGTTTTTATTGACACCACTCGTATGACATTATCATCACCAGGGTGCAATTCGATCACACGACCCACACGCCACTGACACGCGGGAGTGTTTTCTTCGCGCACTAACACGAGGACCTTCAGGACATTGTCTATGTTTCTTTTCCATTTGGTTCGAACCTGCATCTCGCTTACGTACTCCTTGCTCCAGCGTTTCCAAAAGTGATGGAGTAGCCTTTGAATTTGTTGAAATTTGCACAGTCGATTTTCAGGAATATTTAACACGTTCTCGTCTGGTAGCGATGTCAGTTTCCTTCCGATTAGGAAGTGCGACGGAGTAAGCGGCTCGCGATCATTGGGATCACAGGATAACGGAGTTAGGGGACGGGAATTGAATACTGATTCAATTTGTGTTAATAGAGTATAAAATTCTTCGAAATCTAGATGAATATTTTATGTTACTCGCTTTAAATGATTTTTTATGGATTTCACCCCAGCCTCCCATAAACCTCCAAAGTGAGGTGAAGTTGGTGGAATGAAATGCCAAGTTATTCCTTTATCGGTAGCAAAATTACTGCTCTTATTTTGATTGTTTTTATTTTGAAGTAAGTGTTTTAGTTCAATTAGATCATTATGAGCACCTTTGAAATATGTACCGTTGTCGGAATAAATCGCCTTAACAAAGATAAAAATGCGTCTGCTGTTAAATTGGTTGTGAGGTCTAAATGTACACCCTTTGTTGAAAAGCAAACAAAGATGCATATGTATGCCTTTATAAGTTGAGCTCTCCGACCCTTTTTTGACTTTATAAAAATTGGACCAGCATAATCTATGTCGCAGTTAAAAAAGGGTGGTGACGGAGCAATTCTTTCTTTTGGCAGATTTCCCATAATATGAGCTACCGGTTTCGGTTTTGCACAAAAACAAGTTATACAATCATGTACAATTTTCCTAGCAAGATTTCTGCCCGAAAATGGCCAATATTTGTCGCGTATAGGAGAAAGCAACTGATTTGGTCCACAATGATGTAATCGACTATGTTCAAAATTAAATATTAATTTTGTAAGAAAATGAGACGGATGCAAAATAATTGGATGTCTTTTATCAAATGAAAATTTAGATTTTTCAATGCGACCTCCTACACGCAATATACCATCGTTATCTACGAATGGATTCAATGAAAGCAACGAGTTTTTGCTATCTAAGGGTTTGCTCTGTTTTAGCTTGTGAATCTCGTTTGCATAATTCGTTTGCTGAGCCATTTTTAACAATACTGTAAGTGATCTACTTATTTCATTTGGTGAAATATGACCAATTAGCCTTTTGTGACGTGGTAATTTTATATTATTGATGAAGCGGAGACAGTAAGCAACAACCCGCTCTAGTGTTGATAATAAGGAAAATTTTGATAAAATTTCTAAATTACCTATTTCAATAGAAAGATTAATGACATGTCTTTCTTTCAAGTTTGTATTGTCATGTGGTTCCGATTCAACGTGCCAACCCTTTGGCCGGCAGTGCGGTGCTATCTTGTCGGCTATAGCGTTGAGCCGATGTATCCTCTCCCAGTGAGTGATGTGGCAACCCTGTAGGACATGGGATATTGACTCAATTTTCCCGCAACCCGCCCGACACTTTTGTTTTTCTGTGGGGTTGGAGGGTATGCCAACTGTTGGGAGATTATTGGTTCTAAGTTGCACAGCTTTAACGAAGTCTTTTCCTGTCCAGCCAAAGGGGTTGGATTGCAGCCATCCTCTGCTAGCGGCATCGTCGCTCGCTGCCTCTAGACCTGCGCTAAGTGGTGAGGATTTGATTTTCTCCCTCCAGAAATTCTCCCATGGGACTTTGCCAGCCAGTAGGGTTACTCGACTAATCAAGTTCTGACCATAGTTACTTGTCAGCGCTGCCACAATTGTTGGATCTGACGATGTGGCCAGGTTGATTGATCTTTTGCTGAATATCTGCGGTATCGTTCTTCGGAGGTTGCAGATACCGAGTCCTCCATCACGAATTTATGCATACAAGAATGCATCGGAGGTATGGATATTCAGGTGCAGGAACTTTTTGGTTGTCCTCTTGATTAATCGGTCAGCCTGTTATAGTGTTTTACCCGTTGTTCTGGGGTTTTGGAAGGCGTGATAAAGTCTAGGGAGAAGATGGTCTCTGAGCAGTATTAATTTTTAGTCGGGCTTCAGAGGGGCTGCCGAAAGATGTTCCAGCCAAACAGGTAGATTGTACAATGACGGTTTTAATACACCTATTCCACTAAAAGAGTGTCCTAGATATTTAAATGCATTAACTGCATTTACGACAGGTATCCAGCTACCATACAANCAGATTTCAGAGGCTTCCGCGTAATAACAATTACCTGAAGGGTGCAATGGTCGATGGCATAAACTTATGGTTGGTTTTTACGCTTATTTCCCTAAATCTGGTTTTCCTACATACCTACTTAAGATTAACTACCTGCAATAACACAATACAATAACTATAACACTACGATACTGTACACAAATATTTACAAAACTATTCTACTACCAGTCTAAAATTAAAAATATATACAAAGTGACGGCAATAGTCTTTTGTGCCGAAACATGCCGGCCGTCTTGAAAGCGTTGGTTTATCACCAAAATGATCACTAAGTGGCAGAGCACATAATTTGGTCACTGACCGTTTTAGTATAGCACCATTTGAAGTTTTTATTGACACCACTCGTATGACATTATCATCACCAGGGTGCAATTCGATCACACGACCCACACGCCACTGACACGCGGGAGTGTTTTCTTCGCGCACTAACACGAGGACCTTCAGGACATTGTCTATGTTTCTTTTCCATTTGGTTCGAACCTGCATCTCGCTTACGTACTCCTTGCTCCAGCGTTTCCAAAAGTGATGGAGTAGCCTTTGAATTTGTTGAAATTTGCACAGTCGATTTTCAGGAATATTTAACACGTTCTCGTCTGGTAGCGATGTCAGTTTCCTTCCGATTAGGAAGTGCGACGGAGTAAGCGGCTCGCGATCATTGGGATCACAGGATAACGGAGTTAGGGGGGCGGGAATTGAGTACTGATTCAATTTGTGTTAATAGAGTATAAAATTCTTCGAAATCTAGATGAATATTTTATGTTACTCGCTTTAAATGATTTTTTATGGATTTCACCCCAGCCTCCCATAAACCTCCAAAGTGAGGTGAAGTTGGTGGAATGAAATGCCAAGTTATTCCTTTATCGGTAGCAAAATTACTGCTCTTATTTTGATTNAGAAAAAAATATGAAGTACATGACAATTGCTATTCCAAATAATGTCTGTGTATTATTTTTACAACTTGCTTTATTGACAACCACATTAATACATTAACTTTAGCACATTTTACTCCATTTTTTAAATATTTTTTAATTATCACAAATCAGATCTTCATTTTTAGGTATCGAATTGTTATTGTTTTTTTCCTTTTGTATAACCGACGCCGAATTTCTTTTTTGATTCATATTTTAATTTTCCACGGATGATTTTTTTGTCATCGCAGTTTGGAAATTTTTGTTTGACGCGGTCTAAAAACAAATAGTTATTTTATTACATTTAGGAATCTAATACTCATGGAATTTTAAAATATTCAAATTTTTTAACTGAAAAACTTACCGAACAAATATTTTAATTTCCTCTCATTCAGTTTCTGTTTTTCTCGAAGTTCCCCTTCCTTTCGATGCCTATGCAAATTCGAAGTCAGACCAGTCATGGAAGAAGTCGTCATTTCGTCTTCAGTGAACAATGCCACCATAAGGTCATTAATAAATTTGGAGTCTGATGATATGTTGCACTTTGATATGTTTATTTAATTTTCTTCAATACATTGTGATTAAGGTTGTTAATTAAATTAATAAATAAAAATTTACTTACAAAATTGTCTGCAATTTTCTGCTGTTGATTTTTTTGCCCAGAATTTTCGTCATCAGCATGCTCCTCTATATTCTGGCATAGTATGGGTTTGCCCTGTTGTAGCTTGTGAATCTCGTTTGCATATTTCGCTTGCTGAGCCATTTTTAACAATACTGTAAGTGATCTACTTATTTCATTTGGTGAAATATGACCAATTAGCCTTTTGTGACGTGGTAATTTTATATTATTGATGAAGCGGAGACAGTAAGCAACAACCCGCTCTAGTGTTGATAATAAGGAAAATTTTGATAAAATTTCTAAATTACCTATTTCAATAGAAAGATTAATGACATGTCTTTCTTTCAAGTTTGTATTGTCATGTGGTTCCGATTCAACGTGCCAACCCTTTGGCCGGCAGTGCGGTGCTATCTTGTCGGCTATAGCGTTGTGCCGATGTATCCTCTCCCAGTGAGTGATGTGGCAACCCTGTAGGACATGGGATATTGACTCAATTTCCCCGCAACCCTCCCGACACTTTTGTTTTTCTGGGGGGTTGGAGGGTATGCCAACTGTTGGGAAATTATTGATTCTAAGTTGCACAGCTTTAACGAAGTCTTTTCCTGTCCAGCCAAAGGGTTTGGATTGCAGCCATCCTCTGCTAGCAGCATCGTCGCTCGCTGCCTCTAGACCTGCGCTAAGTGGTGAGGATTTGATTTTCTCCCTCCAGAAATTCTCCCATGGGACTTTGCCAGCCAGTAGGGTTACTCGACTAATCAAGTTCTGACCATAGTTACTTGTCAGCGCTGCCACAATTGTTGGATCTGACGATGTGGCCAGGTTGATTGATCTTTTGCTGAATATCTGCGGTATCGTTCTTCGGAGGTTGCAGATACCGAGTCCTCCATCACGAATTTATGCATACAAGAATGCATCGGAGTAATGGATATTCAGGTGCAGGAACTTTTTGGTTGTCTTCTTGATTAATCGTTCAGCCTGTTGTAGTGTTTTACCCGTTGTTCTGGGGTTTTGGAAGGCGTGATAAAGTCTAGGGAGAAGATGGTCTCTGAGCAGTATTAATTTTTAGTCGGGCTTCAGAGGGGCTGCCGAAAGATGTTCCAGCCAAACAGGTAGATTGTACAATGACGGTTTTAATACACCTATTCCACTAAAAGAGTGTCCTAGATATTTAAATGCATTAACTGCATTTACGACAGGTATCCAGCTACCATACAAGCGAAGTGTTGGTTTGGATCGGGGGATGCAGATCCTGGGTTAGGTTAGGTTAGGTTCTACCATACAAGCGAAGTGTTGGTTTGGATCGGGGGATGCAGATCCTGTTCTTCGCCGGGGCTATTATGCTGGAGCATTTTTTAGGATTAATGGTCATGCTACAGTAGGATAGGAAGGAGGAGATTAAGGAGAGGCGTCCTGGTAAGTTTATTTCGTTATCCTCAAGGAGGATAAGGTCGTTAGCGAAAGCCATCGCGCTACAATGCGTACCGTCGATAATCGTACCGCCCGCGTCACCCTTGTTAAGAAGATGGAGAAGTTCATCCAGTAACATGTTGAACAGTGGCGGACTGAGAGGGTCACCTTGTTTAACTCCTCTCTTAATGAAGATCGGTCGTGTTGTTTGCGTACCGACACGGATGGTGGTGATTGAGGACTGTTCATCATCTCCTGGAACATCCTTATTTCGTCCGGGACTCCAAAACGTCGGAGAGAGATCTATTGATTTGTGTGAGACGGTGTCGAATGCTCTCCGAATGTCAAGAGAAACTACGTTGTATGGAAGCCCTTGTTCTAATCTGGATCGTATATATTGGTCCAGTAGCAGTGCATTAGTCATGGTACCGTCTGATTCTTTGAACCCCCTTTGATTGATGTCCTGGGCGATGCAGCTCTTTATTCTGTGGGCCAGGATCCGGTGTAAGAGGCGTTGGAGAGACAAGGAAATAGTGATAGGCCTCCAAGAATTTTGGGATCAGGATGGTACGAAGTTGGGCCCAACTGGATGGAATTTCATTGCTTGCAATACCTTATGATATAATTGAGCTAACAATACCGCTCCGCATAATTCTAACTTAGGAAGTGTAATAGTTTTCAATGGTGCAACACGCGACTTAGAACATAATAACAAAACTTGATACTGTCCGGAATCGTCCGTACTTCTTGCGTATATGCAGGTGCCGTAAGCTTTTTCAGAGGCGTCGCAGAACCCACGTAGCTCTACTGATCTAGTATTTTTACATATAACTTATCTGGGGATCACAAGTGTTTTTAATTAAAATAATTTGTTTCTACATTCTACCAAAGCCGTCTCTAATACCAGCCATGCTGAGAAATTTGGCAACAGCGCATTGCTTCGATGTGAGAGTCCTATTCTGCGAGTCTTAGTTATTACTACACGTAGTTACACATGATTTTTAGACACCCATTACGATAAAAATTAATTGAATTGTTAAATAACTAACTAAATAACATCACTGATAGTATGTGACATTATTTAAAATACACTTCAACATGTAGGTATTAAGAATAAAATAGAAAAGACAAAAGATTAGGTGTAAACATTGTTAGGTACCTACATGAATTTCATCTCGATAATTGTAATTTTATTAAAGCAAATTTCCACACCACAATTAAAGTATTGCCAAGGCGTGTTAGCTTTTTTTGGGGTTCGCCAATAGCTCTGCCATCCCATTAGAAAAAACTAATTACAATTTCTAATTTACAGATTTTTGCTGTCTTACAGTTAGCTGAATTTGAATTGGAGTGGCGGGACTCTTGCTTTCCATAATTTATAATTTTAACGTAATCATTAAGCAAAACATTAGAAAAAGAAGATAAAATTTGGAAGAATATATCTTTATAGTGTTTTCCAAAACTAAATTGAAGTATTGCCAAGGCGCGTTAGCTTTTTTTGGGGTTCGCCAATAGCCCTGCCATCCCATTAGAAAAAACTAATTACAATTTCTAATTTACGGATTTTTGCTGTCTTACAGTTAGCTGAATTTGAATTGGAGTGGCGG
>NW_020439006.1:345244-351428 GCF_000699045.2 Agrilus planipennis | reverse complement strand
TAAATAATAAAACAGGCAATTTGTTTTCTCGCAAGTTTTATGTCAAAATATTACAAAGAAAGTTCTTCAATTCACAATGAACAATCAAATGGCATTAATAGAAAAACTTTCAGGCCGTGAAAACTATGCAACGTGGCGATTTGTAATGAAAACATTTTTGCAACACGAGGAGCTGTGGGACTGCATAAAATCGAATGATGTAGAAGATACGAAACTAGACACAAAAGCTAAAACGAAGATAATTTTGTCTGTGGATCCGATAAACTATGTTCACATTCAAGAGGCCCAAACTGCAAAAGAAGTATGGGATAAATTGTCTTCAGCATTTGATGACTCTGGGCTGACACGACGAGTTGGTCTGCTGCGTGATCTCTGTAATACATCGTTAACTGGATGCCAAAATGTCGAGGAATATGTTAGCAAAATAATAAACACTGCTCACAAGCTCAGAAATATTGGTTTCAAAGTAGATGATGAGTGGCTAGGCACCCTGTTGCTCTCCGGTCTACCTGAATCATACCAACCAATGATAATTGCAATTGAAAGCTCCGGCATGAAGATTACTTCTGACTCTGTTAAAGCAAAATTATTACAAGATGTTGGACCGCTTGAAAATGACTCTAAAGTGTTTGCAGTCAACAAAAGGTTTCAGAAAAATTATAAGAAACAATCTAAAGGACCAAGGTGCTACATTTGTAATAAGTACGGTCATAAAAGTCCAGAATGCAAGTACAAGGCCAAAGACATGAAAGAAAAACCAAGTAGTTCCTCATATGCTGCTGTGTTTGTTGTGTCGACTACTCATGATGATGCCTGGTATGTGGACTCTGGTGCTTCCTCCCATATGACTAAACACAAAGGATTGCTGTTAAATGAGGTCAATACACCTTCAATTAAAACCATAAGAGCCGCAGACAACAAAATCTTAACAGTGCAAAGCTCAGGGCAAGTAAGCTTGGATGTTATCAATGAAAAGGGTGAGGAAAACAAAGTATTGTTCAATAATGTGTTAAGTGTTCCAGAACTGGCAACCAATTTGCTGTCAGTGAGCCAGATTATTAAGAGTGGTGGCCAAGTAAGATTTGACAAAAGTGGCTGTGCTATTATGAACAATAAAGGTCAGATAGTAGCAACAGCAAGTGTTATCAACAACATGTACCGGCTTAATATGCCTAGAACAGGCTATGCATGCATGTCTGATGTTGAAGATCAAGATATCTTCCTGTGGCACCAGAGAATGGGACACCTGAATTTCAATAGTCTAAAGAAGATGGCTGACTCTACTGATCATGTAATTTTCTCAGCAAAACAAGAAAATCTGACATGTATCACATGTAAATCACTCAGACGTGTGTGGCCCAATGGAAACACAAACATTAGGAGGAGCTAAATACTTTATAACATTCCTGGATGATTACTCAAAGAAGATCTATGTATATTTTCTCCGGAGTAAGTCAGATGCTCTAGATAAATTTAAAGAATTCAGAAATGAAGTAGAAAATCAGCTTGATGCTCATATAAAAATTCTTCGGACTGACAACGGGTTGGAATATGTAAATAAGAATTTCTCAGACTATTTAAAGAGTTCTGGTATAATACATCAAACTACCTCGCCATATACTCCAGAACAAAATGGTACTGCTGAACGAATGAACAGAAGTCTTATAGAAAGAGCAAAGTGTATGCTTCTTAATGCCAATTTACCTAAACTATTTTGGGCTGATGCAGTACACACGGCTGCTTATGTCATAAATCGTTCTCCTACCAAGTCTCTATCATTCAGAACACCAGAAGAGTTGTGGTCAGGACAGAAACCAGATGTGAAACACATGAGAATATTCGGCTGTGAAGCTATGGTACACTTACCGCAAGAGAAGCGCAGAAAGTGGGATCCAAAGGCACAGAAAATGATCTTCATTGGATATTGTGATCACACCAAAGGTTATCGATTCATAATACCTAACTCCAGAAAAACAATAAAAGGTAGAGATGCCATATTTCTTGAATCAACTGTCAAAAGGGACTATGTTCCGATAGAACTATCCCGAAAGAAAATGTCAACAACTGATGATATTAAAAATGAAGCAATAGAAGATTCAATGAGTTCATACGATACAAGTAGTATAGCTATAGGGATACTGTGACACTTCGATGGCCTGTCCATCCTCAGTCCCTTACCATGACCTCCAAAGCCACTTTGGAGGTCATTCTNCCTTTCACATGTTTTGTTCACATCACTAACATAAAGCTGACCTCTCACTGACACTAATGTTTCTATCTTTCCTCTGACTCCGTGAGGCATTGTAACGCTCTGTACTTTAATTTAAATAAAACAAAGTTTATCTGTTTAAACTCAGTGTTTTGTCATTTAAAACAACAGGTTATGGGCCCAGTTAAGCCTTGAAATAGTAAAAGTGCTAAATTAAAGTGTAAAATAAGTAAAAGACAGTTTTTGCAGTAAACCTAACCTCAAAGTAATAAAACAGGCAATTTGTTTTCTCGCAAGTTTTATGTCAAAATATTACAAATACTACAAAGAAAGTTCTTCAATTCACAATGAACAATCAAATGGCATTAATAGAAAAACTTTCAGGCCGTGAAAACTATGCAACGTGGCGATTTGCAATGAAAACATTTTTGCAACACGAGGAGCTGTGGGACTGCATAAAATCGAATGATGTAGAAGATACGAAACTAGACACGAAAGCTAAAACGAAGATAATTTTGTCTGTGGATCCAATAAACTATGTTCACATTCAAGAGGCCCAAACTACAAAAGAAGTATGGGATAAATTTTCTTCAGCATTTAATGACTCTGGGCTGACACGACGAGTTGGTCTGCCGCGTGATCTCTGTAATACATCGTTAACTGGATGCCAAAATGTCGAGGAATATGTTAGCAAAATAATAAACACTGCTCACAAGCTCAGAAATATTGGTTTCAAAGTAGATGATGAGTGGCTAGGCACCCTGTTGCTCTCCGGTCTACCTGAATCATACCAACCAATGATAATTGCAATTGAAAGCTCCGGCATGAAGATTACTTCTGACTCTGTTAAAGCAAAATTATTACAAGATGTTGGACCGCTTGAAAATGACTCTTAAGTGTTTGCAGTCAACAAAAGGTTTCAGAAAAATTATAAGAAACAATCTAAAGGACCAAGGTGCTACATTTGTAATAAATACGGTCATAAAAGTCCAGAATGCAAGTCCAAGGCCAAAGACATGAAAGAAAAACCAAGTAGTTACTCATATGCTGCTGTGTTTGTTGTGTCGACTACTCATGATGATGCCTGGTACGTGGACTCTGGTGCTTCCTCCCATATGACTAAACACAAAGGATTGCTGTTAAATGAGGTCAATACATCTTCAATTAAAACCATAAGAGCCGCACACAACAAAATCTTAACAAAGTATTGTTCAATAATGTGTTATGTGTTCCAGAACTGGCAACCAATTTGCTGTCAGTGAGCCAGATTATTAAGAGTGGTGGCCAAGTAAGATTTGACAAAAGTGGCTGTGCTATTATGAACAATAAAGGTCAGATAGTAGCAACAGCAAGTGTTATCAACAACATGTACCGGCTTAATATGCCTAGAACAGGCTATGCATGCTTGTCTGATGTTGAAGATCAAGATATCTTCCTGAGGCACCAGCGAATGGGACACCTGAATTTCAATAGTCTAAAAAAGATGGCTGACTCTACAGATCATGTAATTTTCTCAGCAAAACAAGAAAAATCTGTAAAGTGGGTAAGCAAACTAGACTACCTTTCAAAGTGAAGCTAAAAGAGCAGAAACTCCTCTTCAACTAGTTCACTCAGACGTGTGTGGCCCAATGGAAACACAAACATTAGGAGGAGCTAAATACTTTATAACATTCCTGGATGATTACTCAAAGAAGATCTATGTATATTTTCTCCGGAGTAAGTCAGATGCTCTAGATAAATTTAAAGAATTCAGAAATAAAGTAGAAAATCAGCTTGATGCTCATATAAAAATTCTTCGGACTGACAACGGGTTGGAATATGTAAATAAGAATTTCTCAGACTATTTAAAGAGTTCTGGTATAATACATCAAACTACCTCGCCATATACTCCAGAACAAAATGGTACTGCTGAACGAATGAACAGAAGTCTTATAGAAAGAGCAAAGTGTATGCTTCTTAATGCCAATTTACCTAAACTATATTGGGCTGATGCAGTACACACGGCTGCTTATGTCATAAATCGGTCTCCTACCAAGTCTCTATCATTCAGAACACCAGAAGAGTTGTGGTCAGGACAGAAAGCAGATGTGAAACACATGAGAATATTCGGCTGTGAAGCTATGGTACACTTACCGCAAGAGAAGCGCAGAAAGTGGTATCCAAAGGCACAGAAAATGATCTTCATTGGATATTGTGATCACACCAAAGGTTATCGATTCATAATACCTAACTCCAGAAAAATAATAAAAAGTAGAGATGCCATATTTCTTGAATCAACTGTCAAAAGGGACTATGTTCCGATAGAACTATCCCAAAAGAAAATGTCAACAACTGATGATATTAAAAATGAAGCAATAGAAGATTCAATGAGTACAAGTTCAATGAGTTCATACGATACAATATGTGAAAATAAATCTTCAGACAGCGAATACATGCCTGATACAAGTTTTGATAGTCCTCCTGTCTCAACCATAACTCTGAGACCTCGTGGAAAGAAAGATCAACAGCTGTCTGATAATGTGGAAGAGAATATCACATACTTGTGTCAACAAGAAACTGTACCTTCAGATGTTCCTGAAACATATAAAGAGGCTGTGAACTCAACTATTAAAGAAAAGTGGATCGAATCAATTCATGAAGAGCTAAAAGCTCACAAGAAAAATAGTACCTGGACCTTAGTTCAAAAACCTTCAAATACCAAAATCATAGATAGTAAATGGGTATTCCGTATCAAGGATGAATCAACAGGTCAAAGGTTTAAATCAAGGCTATGCGCCAAAGGATATGCTCAAACCAAAGGCATTGATTACAATGAAAAATTTGCACCAACAGTAAGGTATGACTCTATTCGTATATTACTTTCAGTAGCTGCTCAAAATAATCTTAAGATTATTCAACTTGACGTCAAAACGGCTTTTCTATATGGAGAACTTGAGGAGACCATATATATGACACCACCTGAAGGACTGAATTGTGGAGAAAATATGGTATGTAAACTTAATAAATCCCTTTATGGTTTAAAACAGGCACCAAGGTGTTGGAATAGCAAATTTGACAAAGTGCTAAAGAAGTATGGTTTTGTCAACACTACGGCAGATCAATGTGTGTATGTTGGTTTAGTTAATAATAATAAATGTTACCTTTGCCTGTATGTAGATGATGGATTGCTATTTTCAGCAGATGAATCCACTCTGCTAGAGATAACCAAAGAANGCAATAAACGTTTAGATAATTTAGTGCCTGGCCCACAATACTGATATCCTCCTGGTAAATGAAGTTCAAACGGAAGCTTGTTAATTAACGTATTCAATACACCTTCTCCCCTGTGAATTATCATTGAAACTGACTTAGTTCTTCCCTCGACACTATTATTTATACAAAAGAAGGGAGAAGGTGTGAAATATATTAGTCTTACGATGAAAGTTGTACAACAGGACACTTCCCTGCCTTTCATTAATTTCGATCCGCAATATGATGAGAGAATTTCATCATCCTCATCTCATCATCATTCGCTTCTACTGCTTAATTCAATAAGAGCGATAATAAGCGGTCCGAACGGGTGTGGTAAGACAAATATTATATGTTCAGTTTGCTTTTCGATCCAAACGGTTTAAGATTTGCTAATATTTATCTTTATTCCAAATCGTTGTACCAACCTAAATATGAACTACTGAAAGAGGTAATGAGAAAAACTAGAGATGTTGGTTACTTTCCCTACGACGATAATGAAACAATAATTGATCCGTCGGAGGCGAGGGAAAATTCCATCTTCATTTTCGACGATATTGCCTCTTCGAAGCAAGATAAAATAAGAAATTATTTTAGCATGAGTCGACATAAGAACATCGATTGCTTCTATCTCTGTCAAACGTACACTTGCATACCGAAGCATCTGATTCGAGATAATGCCAATTTCTTAGTTCTATTTAAACAGGACGACTTAAATTTGCGACATATCTATAACGATCATGTCAA
>NW_020439006.1:240754-342112 GCF_000699045.2 Agrilus planipennis | reverse complement strand
ACTCGTAACGATTATCTTACTTGATGACCCTTTACAAATATTTCATCGGCATTAGATAAATATCTTTCCAAAATAGGTCGTAGCTGGGACAAACTTATATATCCATCGTAGAAATTGATACCGAGATGATTTTTTTCAATCCAACGAACCATTCTTTTCGTGGCTTGTGATAACGATGTAGGTACACGGTGGACGGAAAACAAAATGAGCAGTACGATTTCCATCGAATATGCTCAATTCCTTCGGCACAAAGCCGTTTAGTTCGGGAATATGAAGTCCTTGAGTATCTAGTATGATTCTATTCATTTTCTTCTTCTTCTTGTTCGTGTTTAATAGAACTAAAATAAAAAATACTGAATGTCTATGCCCTCTCACCCTCAACTCGATACTGATCAGATAATTAACTTAATTTTTAGTTTATACCAAATTTCTAACGATATTCGTTAGCGGATGGTATTCCACTACGCAATCGTGAACAATTATACAGTACGCTTTTGTGTTAGCGGGGAAGGGTTGTCTACTTTGAAATTCCAATTTAACATCGACTNCGTCAATTATCTTTATAATTCGATTAAGGTCGCTTAGGATGCATTACAAACACAAACTCTCAGTAAATCTATGCAGGTTCAGTCCTGTTTTGTGTCGTTTCCTCTCATCTACACAAACATTCAAAAGACCAAAGTTCAATTACGTTACAAAGTATTCAACATAAATCTATGCAGGTTCAGTCCTGTTTTGCGACGTTTCCTCTTATGTTTAATATGTAACATTTATGGTCAGTAAATACATTCATAAGCGATGAGGTAAACGAAAAACACGGACGCACAAAAACACGTACATACATACATACATACATACACACATGCATACATACAACTTATGGAGATTTAACGTGCACCACCTTACTACGAACAGTAAATTCACACGTCAAACCAACACAGCTGAGCCATGATGGTATGAAAGGGCTCTCCGGAGTCTCCCCTCCGTCAGACGGATTGGTCCCAGAAAGCCACCGATGTGGTTCGGGCTGGTGCATCAGCCGTCACCGGTGGGTCTATCCATGCCCCGCTTAGTACGTAAATGTTTGAGGTCACGGTATTGGCGTCTACCGATGACCTCGTGGTGCAGCACGCGGACCGTCAACCACTGCCCCCACGAGTCCATTTCTCAACATAGACCTAAGACGCGCACCCTTCACTCGGTCTCCTATGCGCGCCCCGGGCTTGGGAGGCCTAATCCCATGGTACCAGGGCATCACTGGTTTGCCATCCCAGCAGAGGGGCGATATTGCACTCGCTTTACCTCGCTAGTCCTCTCCGGGTTCGTGAGGGCGATACTCCCCAAAGCACTGATGGGTGCATGCATGACGCAGCCGGCGCGCCCGTACACACGGTCCCCCGTGCTTATCACAATCAGTTTCAACTAGTACGTTATCTCTCGCTAGGGGACACCAGCAAGTAGCTGCCGTCTCCTCTCAAAAAGATGTCTGGCGAATGCTTTCAGGGCCTCATGGCTCTCTCTCGTTGCCAGGACTTGGCTGACATTCGGCTCACCCGTGGGGTCCCAAAATACGCCGAGATGTATAAGGTCTCGGATATCGTCGTAGAGCAGGCACCTGACCAGCAAGTGTTCCCAACTTTCGACGGGGTCCCCACATAAACACGCCTCACTTTCTGCCAATCCTCTTTGGTACAAGAACCCGTTCATGCTTCCATGTCCGGTGATCAGGTACCTTGCAGCCATGCTCGGATCAAACCATCCGCTCAACCTAACAGTGCGAACGTCTGAAATGAAGCGGTGTGTGACTCGGCCGTTTACCGACAGGTCTCACCCGTCTTGCCACTTTCGTAACATCTCTCTATCTAGCTCTTTGCGCACTCCTGGTACCGACAGACCGGCGATTTCATCATTACTGACTACGTCCCCGGGATCCATCGGTATCCCACGCTTCGCCTTGAAAGTGAGCGCCCGCCTCTCTGCCTCCAGCACCCACGGGATCTCTCCCATGAGTACCTGCATCGCAGCGGTAGAGACAGTTCGACACACATTTAGGCAAGCCAGTAGTGCCACCCTTTCGCATCGCCTCATCAAGTTTATTCCCACCACCGTACGGAGCGTCTGATACCAAACGCTTGATCCATACAGGGCACACGCAGTCAGGAGGCCTTTATACACACAACGGACAGCCCGCTTGCCTAGCCCCCACTCCGTGTGCAGGACTTTTCGCAGGGGCCCTACTACTGTTAATAGCCTGCCCCTTAATGTCTCGAGGTGTGGCCGGAAAGCCAACCTCTCTCCTACGCACACACCGAGGTATTTCACGGTGCGCACATACCCTACTGTGAAGTTGCCGCTTCTCACTACTGGCGGCCGAGTATCGGCCAGCCTTCCCTTAAGCAGCATACAACACGTCTTTTGGGTCGAAACGGAAACGCCAACCGTCTCTCCCCACCTCACAGCTACACTCAGAGCAGTGCTACCTCGGTGTTCTAACTCCCTTCTGTTGTTGCCCTCGACCATGACCAATAGGTCATCCGCGAAGGCCACAACGCTTGTCCCCTCACTCTCATACTCTTCTAGTAGGACATCCATCATTAGGTTCCAGCATTCCGGACCGATGACGGAGCCCTGGGGACATCCTCTTGTAACCTGCCTACTAACCTGGGTTCGTGGTCCGTAGGCTCTAACTTCTCTCTCCTGGAAGTAGCTTCGCCACAAGGCTAGCTCTTCACATCCCACTCGTTGGAGCCTCGCGACAATACGGCTCCAGTGCAAATTATCGAACGCGCTTGCGAAGTCGATGGACAGCCCTAGAACATAGCGTTTTTCGGACATGCTCACTGTCCGCTTCACTTCATGCCAGGCACTCTCGGTGCACTGGCCAGGTTTGAAACCGAACTACTTTTCGCTTTGCCGGTTGCCCAGCTTTGCTCGCAGTCGGAAGACCATTAACCTCTCCAGGACCTTCCCCAGAACCGGTAACAGACACACAGACCTATACGATGCGGGGTTGGTCAGATCTCTATCCGGGGACTTGAGCAGAGTAATTACCCTCCCAAGCTTCCACTGTGTAGGGAAGACTCCGGTCTGCAAACATCGGTTGTAGAGGCACTGAACGTGCGCAGGGGCCACCTTCCATAGCCGCTTGGCAGTTTCAGGTAGTATCCCATCTACTCCGGAAGCTTTACCGGGTCTTAGCCTGCCAACGGCAGTCTCAACTTCTTCCCTGTCAAAATGCTCATCGGGGCTCCTGCACTCAGGCTCCCCTTGATCCGGTTGAGGACCTTCGGGGAACCACACCCTCAGGAGGAGCTCTGTGCTTTCCCTCCAGGTTCGGCCGACTTCCCGGCCTACCCTGATCTCTCCAAGCGCTACGGTCTTATTCTTCCCGCGGCAGATCTTGTAAACCTGTCCCCACGGGTCGCGGTTTCCCTCAACGTTGACAAACTCCCGCCAACTCCTTTCCTTTTCAGCTCTCACGGCTCTGTTGTAGGATCGGACACCTTCTCTATAGGATCTTTGCAGTTCCTCCACGTTCGGTTGTCCTCTCCTTCGTGCTTTCTGGACCCGTTTCCTCCTACGCCTCAAGGCATTCCTTTGGTTTCGGAGGTCGTTCGTCCACCACGGAGGTACTACCTTAGCAGGCCGCCTAACCTTTCTCAGTACATGGTCATTTGCGTCCACCACCCACCCTTGCAGCCGAGCAACCATCTCGCCGAGGGGTAGCCTCTCAAAGTCAGCCAAAGGACTGGCCCTTTGAAGTACCGCCTCCTCCCAGTCTGCCCAACAGGCTTCCCTGATGGAACATGCTGGAAGAGCGGACGGCTCTCCGGTGGTATTGTTGGCTGCACTCACTGTGATCTCAATTAGGATGGGATTGTGATCGCTAGAGGACCAGGTTGGTTCTATTCTCCAGGCGACAATTCCGCGCAACCCCCTTGCTAGGGATTCCGACCGTACGTTAGGAACCTCCAACTCGTGGGTTAGGATAACCTGTTCCAGGCTTTCCCCCTCTCTACCTTTGCACTTCGGCCCATCATACCCTTGCTATGCCACAAATGTGACTCAGCGTTGGCATCAAGGCCGATCAAAACCGCTCGTCGTCCGCTTCTCTCAACGACCCGCTCGATACTCCGTATACTGTCCTCAATATCGCCACCAAATTGGCAGTATTGGGAACAGACATATAGCTCCCCGAACGGGCCGTTCAGATAGGTGAACGCCTCACACCTGGTCAGGTCTTGGCTCAGATCGACTACGTCAACCTCAGAGTTGTCAACCACCACTACCGCTTTGGGATCCTCTCCACCTTGTTTCCCTACAATCACCATTCCCGAGGGCAATCCTCGGACGCCGCCATCAACAGCATATGGCTCTTGCAGCAAGGCAACACTAATCCCCTTCTCACGCATAAGCACTCCGACTTCGCACATGACCACATAGGATCTCCTACAGTTCAACTGGAGAACTTTCATGGTCGTGTTCACCATCACGCGTATTTACTTGCCCTTTCCTGCATTGCTGCTATGAATAACGGCCAGGTTGCCGACTTGGTCGAGTGATCGGCCGGCATCTTCCTTGCCCTGCAGTTCACACAGGTTATTGGATTGTCGCAGCCCTTCTGCTGGTGACCACTCTCACCACAGCGGAAGCACAGCGCGGAGACGGTGCTTCTGCAGGTTGCCTTCTTGTGTCCGAACCCTAGACACCTGAAGCAACGTAGTACATCCTGGGTATCCTCAACTCTGCATGACTGCATGCCGAGGTACACCCGCTTCTCGCTTAGTACGTACGTTTTAACTCGAAGGGTTACCTCGAGAGTTATCCAGCACTCGCTGGTCACCATTTGTACCTTTCCGCATTGCAGGAGCTGGCCTCCTACTTCTGATCGTCACCCGAGAAGCGAACTCCTCGGGTGGGACCACATCCCCCAGGTTCTTGACCTGGAGATCCCTAAGGATCTCCTGGTCTGATAGGGCCGCAGGTACATCCTTTATGAGGACATTCGGCCCTATCTTCTTCGGGGTGTTGACCGAGGAACCCTGCTTCTTGAGCTCTTCGCTCTTTAGTAGGTCTTCTGCCTCGGCGGAGGTCTTCGTCTCGATGACAACTCCCTCCTTCACCCTTCGCAGCGCACACACCCGAACTCGTCCGAGTGCTCCACCAACTGCCAATACTTTGGCCTTGACCTCGTCCGCGGAGAGTTTGCCGTCTAGTGACCTCACGATCACCGGGACGCCCTTCTCCTTCGAGGCAGCCCTATTACCAGGCTTGGCCATCTTCTTAGTGTCTTTTAATACTGGGCAGCTAGGCTTGGGAGCTTTAGCCGGGGTCGGTTTACCCGACTTTGGCCTCCCCTCGCGAACGACACCCCTGGTTGTACCACCTGGGGAGCCGCAACGACCGGACGCGCCGCCATGGCGATCTCTTTCTCTACGAGAGCTTCCAATAGGATGCCCTCGCACTTTGCGTGCCTGTCCAAAATGAATTTGGCAGCCACTTTCGAGATTTTGTTGCCTTCATCGAAGACAAACCTACGGAGACTCTCCCCGATCTGCCTTATCCTCTCCAGCTCCTTTGCCCGGCGTTCCTTAAGAGCTCCCCCCGTTTCCGGGGATCCTATGCTCTCAGGATCTTCGGGCTTCTCACCGGGCAACTCCTTGGGCCCCTCTGCGACCGACTCGTTCGGTCTCAGGACCCTCTCAACCCGGACAATCAGGCTCTTGGCAGGCTTGGGCTCATCGACCTTAGCCACCGCCTTGGTCGCAGCCCTTTTGCCGCTCTTCGCCTTCCTGGTGGGGTGCGACTTAGTTGCTTTGGAGACCTTCGCCCCCTCATCAGCTACCTCCCCCTTATCGCCCTTGGCCTTGGCTTGCCAACTCTCACCCACAGGCCGTACTCCTCCTCGGAGGATTCCGTCACGTGGACCTTCCTCACAACCCCTTCAGCCAGGCTTTGGGCTCTCGCCCTCAGCCTGGTGCGGGGAGCACCACCCGACAGCCTTCTCTTTGCCTCGCCCTTACCTGCCTGCTTGACCAGGTCTCCCCCGTTCGCACGGCGGGTCTGTGGCCTCCCATCTCCACCACCAACAAGTTGTGAGCCTGTGGGGCAAACCTCTGCAGGTTCAGGCTTCTCGGCACCTGGCTCCTCTACAGCGTCGGGCTCGCCCTCACTTGAGCCATCACGAGCCCTTCGCTGGCGGGTAGCATCTCCAGACACCCCACACCGGTGTAGGGATGCCTCACTCTCCTCCGTCGCATCAGAACAGTAACTTGATGGCGACCGGGAGCGGGCCTGCTCTGGAACCCCCCGCCCTGCCGGCTCTGCCCTTTCCGAAGAGGCTGAAGCAGTAACCTACATCTCATTATTATCCATTTATCATAGCAATTTTGGTGATAGTTCTTAGCGCCTGACAAACCTCTTTAAGGGATCTCCAGCTAGTAAGGTCGTGCCCCCCCACCACGCCAAGGTGACTACCAAGGGGGGGACATACATACATACATACATACATACATACATACATACATACATACATACATACATACATACATACATACATACATACATACATACATACATACATACATACATACATACATACATACATACATACATACATACATACATACATACATACATACATACATACATACATACATACATACATACATACATACATACATACATACATACATACATACATACATACATACATACATACATACATACATACATACATACATACATACATACATACATACATACATACATACATACATACATACATACATACATACATACATACATACATACATACATACATACATACATACATACATACATACATACATACATACATACATACATACATACATACATACATACATACATACATACATACATACATACATACATACATACATACATACATACATACATACATACATACATACATACATACATACATACNGTTCATACGATACAATATGTGAAAATAAATCTTCAGACAGCGAATACATGCCTGATACAAGTTTTGATAGTCCTCCTGTCTCAACCATAACTCTGAGACCTCGTGGAAAGAAAGATCAACAGCTGTCTGATGATGTGGAAGAGAATATCACATACTTGTGTCAACAAGAAACTGTACCTTCAGATGTTCCTGAAACATATAAAGAGGCTGTGAACTCAACTAATAAAGAAAAGTGGATCGAATCAATTCATGAAGAGCTAAAAGCTCACAAGAAAAATAGTACCTGGACCTTAGTTCAAAAACCTTCAAATACCAAAATCATAGATTGTAAATGGGTATTCCGTATCATGGATGAATCAACAGGTCATAGGTTTAAATCAAGGCTATGCGCCAAAGGATATGCTGAAACCAAAGGCATTGATTACAATGAAACATTTGCACCAACAGTAAGGTATGACTCTATACGTATATTACTTTCAGTAGCTGCTCAAAATAATCTTAAAATTATTCAACTTGACGTCAAGACAGCTTTTCTATATGGAGAACTTGAGGAGACCATATATATGACACCACCTGAAGGACTGAATTGTGGAGATAATATGGTATGTAAACTTAATAAATCCCTTTATGGTTAAAACAGGCACCAAGGTATTGGAATAGCAAATTTGACAAAGTGCTAAAGAAGTATGGTTTTGTCAACACCATGGCAGATCAATGTGTGTATGTTGGTTTAGTTAATAATAAGAAATGTTACCTTTGCCTGTATGTAGATGATGGATTGCTATTTTCAGCAGATGAATCTGCTCTGCTAGATATAACCAAAGAATTGAGCACCATCTTTGAAATAACAGTTTTAAATAAGCCTAGTAATTTTGTTGGAATGCAAATAGAACAATTTAGTAACTGCATATTTATACATCAGACTAAATATATTGATCAAGTGTTATCAAAATTTAACATGAAAAGCTCTAATTCTAACAGTATTCCAGTAGACCCGCATGTAAAATTGAATAAGAGTAATGAAGAAGCGGACAAGAGTATACCATACAGAGAAGCAGTCGCCCTGATATCATGTTTGCTGTCAGTCTGGTGAGTCGCTTTCTTAATTGCTATAACCAAAGTCACTGGAATACAGTAAAAAGGATTTTCAAATATTTGAAAGATACCCAAGATTATGGGTTGTGCTATACAAAAACTTCAGAACCTTCTGTAGTCATCGGGTACAGTGATGCTGACTATGCCAATGATCTGGATACTCGTAGATCAGTCACTGGTTATATTTTTATTAAGAATAATGCAGCTATAACCTGGTCAAGTCAAAGACAACAGACAGTGGCTCTGTCAACAACCGAAGCAGAATTTATGGCTGCTTGTGCTGCCACAAAAGAAACAATGTGGATTAAACAGTTTTTGAGTGATATTAATGAATATAAACAGGACTCTATGCATCTTCTCATGGACAATCAAAGTGCTATTAGTGTCATTAAAAATGTAAACTTTCACAAACGTTGTAAACACATAGACATTAAATATCATTTTATAAAAGAAAAATATCATGAAAAGATAATTGTATTAGAATTTGTAGGAACTAATTATCAGTATGCAGATGTTCTTACAAAAGCATTAACTAAAGATAAATTTATTTTCTTAAGATGTAAACTTGGAATGTGTTCTCTTAACTGTTTAAATATGTAATAATTAATGTGTACCTTTATACAGTTAATGTTGTTTAGTAGGTAGTGATTTTTTTAATAAGGCTTAAATTTTGGAGGAGTATTAAGATTAATTTTAAATATTGCGCCTTTCACATGTTTTTTCACATCACTACCATAGAGCTGACCTCTCACTGACACTAATGTTTCTCTCTTTCTTCTGACTCCGTGAGGCATTGTAACGCTCTGTACTTTAATTTAAATAAAACAAAGTTTATCTGTTTTAAATTTAAAACAACAATTTGGATGCTGCAATAGTGTCAACCCTTGGATGCTGCAATAGTGTCAATCGTCGGATGCTGCAATAGTGTCATAACTAATCATTTATGCAGAAATGTGTCCAACGCTATTATAAAATCGGTTTTTCTCAGAACCACAACTTTTCGAAGCATACGAGAGAAGAAAATTGCTTCCGATTTGGCCTCGTTAATGGAGAGTTTGGAGCCTTGTGGGGGCTGTGACTTACTGGCAGAGAGAATAGAGCCAACGCGGACCCGAAGGCATCTGTCTGTGAGATAGGACCTGATAACTCCAACTAGAAAAGGTGGAACGTTAAGGGCGATAGAGTTTTGAGATAAGGCCTTCGTGTCAGACTAGGTCGAACGCTTGATGAACGTCAAGAAGAAGCATGGAGGTGTGACGCCGCTTGTTAATGTTGTCGGAAATGTATTCGGATATGCGGAGAACTACTTTGCTCAACGAACTGAGCAGGCTAATGGGCCTGTTGCTTGAGGGAGAGCTGAGGGGCTTCCCTTTTTTGGGGTGACAGATGACCGTGACTTCTTTCCATACCAAAGGGATGTGGTGTTCTGAGTATTAATTGGCCTACGGGCGGTGATGCCGTGACTGTCAATGGCACAAAGAATTTTCGGTTAAAGGGACTTTTGACGTATGACAATTGAGGGGAGTGGAGGTTTTGGATGATTCTAAGTCCGATTGGTTGTCAGACGAGGAGAATTCGGACGACGAAAGGAAAAGTTGCTGTCGTCGACGCTTGTTCACGCGTTACCGGCTTTGACGAAACCGTCGTTCTCTCGTCAATCCGTGTGCGGGAGACGTTTAACGGAGCTATCGGAAATGGCCTTGGACAAGTTAGGCCAACGTTATACTGTGCTATTGTGGTTTCGTTTATGGATGCTAAACATATGTCCACAGATTCTTGGGGAACATTTCTTAGTATTAATGTGGGAAGGATACAATCAATACGGGGTAATTTTTGTCCAGAGCGGATGTGGTGTCCTGTTGAACCAATAAGGTTTTATTTGGTTTGAATGTAGTAGGTTCCTTTTCTAACAAAGAGGTAAAGACCGAGTACCACGGCTGAGAAATCTAAAGAGGAACTAGTATAATGCCCCTAGCCCTATCATTTATAAACTTTTGCAGAACCGTCGGGATTATTCAAAACGATGGGAAAACATAAAATTAGAAAGGGGACAAATTGAAAGTAAAAGCATCTACCGTAAAACTATCAAGGTCCTTCAACCATGATACAAATTTGTCACATTTTTTATATTCCTGGTTGCAAACAGGTCAATATTGTGTTGTTCAAACTGAGTGATATTTTTATGAATGCGGACATGCTTAAGGACCACTCGGCTTTCATTGCTAAGCCATGAGATTCTTTGTCGGCCTCATTATTGTCTTATCGAAGGTAAAAGGCAAATAGGAATAATTTTCTCCTTCTACCACCACTGCTAAATTAAACGCGAAACAGCATTAATATGTGGATATTGTACACCGCCCATTTTGTTTATATAAGCGATGGCTGTTGTATTATCTACTCTACATAGAATAGAACAATGGGTCAAGTGTGACGGGAAACATTTAGTTCCATAAAATACTGCCAAAAGTTCTAAATAATTAATGTGATTCTTATTTGCGGTTGCAGACCAAAATACATGAGATTTTTGTCCAATATAGCTTGTACTCCACCCTGTGCTTGATGCGTCTGAAAATATCTCAAGCTGACCAGACGAAGTCTTGTCTCAAAACATTCGACAAGTGCATTTTTGCATTGTAGTTCCCCCGTGAATTTCGTAGTGCGAAGGTTTTCTCGCTCAAATAATTTAGTGTGCAACCATTCATACTGAATTCCTATACAAATCGACGTTCATTTTCCGACAACCACTGCAAACTGTCTAATGCTGCACCATTTCGTGTTAGAGAATGTTTAAGTAACATTGTTATTTTTGAAATTTTTTCTTGCGGAATTCTAACGTAAATGTCGACGGAGTCCTAAATGAAACCAAGATATTGGACAAAATGTGCAGGTGTTAGAGAGCTTTTCCCGTAGTTCGGTAAAAACCCCAATGAAGGTAGCAAGGTAAGAGTGTCTGAAACATTATTTTGACATTCAGTATGGGAGTCTTCGAAAACCAAAATATCGTCCAAATATAGGACTAATCTACATCCTTTTTTCCCAAGATGAGATATTAAAGGTTTCATTAATTTTATAAAAATATATGACGCAGCATTCAGACCAAGATGCTTACTGTTGAGAAGTAAAGTTATCGCCACGTCGATAGGCTCACTGCGCATGCGTGAGAAAAGCTCAGTATTAAGGCGCCGGAGCGCACTACTTACGTAAATTTTTCATAAGTTGGTCCGTGACCGTTGCCCACGAAACGCGTGCAATAAGAAGTTCCTTTGTTATCACAAATCTAATAAAGCGTACCTATATATTGAAAGTTATCTTTCTCTTCAACCATATCGTCTCTCTTTCCTTTCGATAATCTCAACACATACAACTGTATTCGTAAATTTTTCCTGCGAATTCAAACCTTAAATATTTCCTATGTCTTTTATAATTTGACATAAGAAGATAGGCATCTTTTAAATCAATAGTTGCCAAGAAACAATTTTTTGTTATTAGTCGTGCAACCGTACGATGGTCTTCCAATTTAAAATGCTTACAACTCACGAAATTATTTAGTCGTTGCAGGTTTAAAATAAGTCTGTGAGAGCCATCTGATTTTTGAGTTGTAAATATGGGGGATAAAAATTGATTCTTGCATGGAAGCACTTTTTTCAGCTCTCCCATAGCTAATAACTTTGTAATACAAGTTTTTCTAAGTACTTGTTCATTGGCCGACCAACTTCTGTGTGTTACTGTCTTTTGTTTAGGGCGCCTTGCAGAAGGGATCTTTAGTCCTTTGATCCAACCTAACACAGTCTTATTTGCCGTTATAACTTTCCAATTACGGTAAAATAAGTGAAGTCTACCCGCTAGAGGACTGACCTCTAAGGGCGGCGTTGTTGCGTTTTTTTTTTGGATTTGATGGTTCTGAACCCTGTTCTGTATGGGAGTTGTGGGAGCGTGTTGGTAATAACTCGACGCGTTCCCTGTTGTTGATATCGGGGTGGAACATTGTAATTTAACGACCTGCGAAATGACGTGGTTTTGTTGATTGCCCCTGTTTGTTTAGCTTTCAACCCTTTCAACCTGGGCAACGGTAAGAACGTCCGGCTTTTTGCTGTTATAATCTCTAGTCGCTTTTGGTTCCTTGTCGCCGCGCTGGTGACATTCCTCATCAGAGCTGGAGACCTGCGAGTCACGAGATACTGAACGACCTCGAACCACTAGACAGCGAAGCCGACGGAGTCGATTATAAGGGCCTTAGAGACATTGACGGGCCGTTCTTCTCCATCACTTTTAGGCGTTGGTCCATGTTTTCTCAGTTTTCTCTAAGCACTTTTGTCACTAGAATCACTTCTGACACTAGCCCGTCGTTTACAAATAAGTTTTGGCATTGTTCCGATATAGTTTCATGAGAAAAAAGTCTGGTTTTCGACCCGACACACAAATAAAGAATGACTAATCAGCGAATCGGCAACGGAAATCGTCACGCCGATGCGGGCGGGGGATTGCTTAATTTTCTTTTAATTATGTGAGAACCGATAACAAATAGAGCTACTACAGTCGTCTTATTTACGAGACTAGGCCTGCTGGTTTTTAAGAACATCATCTTTAATTTTGTATTGCAGACTGTCGCTACTAGGATTCCACTATAGACCTAATGTACTTAAATTTTCACCACTATTTATATTGATTACATCGGTTTTACAACTAGTATTAATACCCTTCAAAATATTACCATTGCTAGGATGCCCATTTTCCTAATATAAAAGCATATAACATCAAATGTATTATAACAATAGGACAGTCTCAAAAACTATATAACCCTAGCATATAAGTCCCTTATATTATGCCTATGGCCTAAGTTGTACAATAATAAAAAAAATAAATAAAATATTTAACACAGCTGTATACATTTGAAAAAACAACTAATATTGCACGTTTATGCATCAAAAAACACGTTTAAAACATTAACATTTTCACAATAATAACTCGTGGTTTTTTCAATTTTCCGTGAGGTGTAGGCACAATATTTATATTTTGTTCAAATGTAATATAAGATAGATCTGTTGGGCCTAGCTGAAATATCTTTGCAGTATTGCGCACTGATCTCAGGAAAGTAACTGTGACTTTTCCGTTGTCTTCAATACAAGTCTGGCGGATGGTAAGGTATCTTAGAATGGAACATATTCCTCTCTTGGCTAGGCACTTTAATCAATAACAATGTTCCAGGACTAATTAAATTAGAATAATATTTTCATTGCTATTTGTATTATAAGACGGTCCGGCTGCTTTATCCTTAACGTTGACCTTAAGGGCTTTCCGACTATCAGAAATTGTTTGTAAATTTTTGTCATCAGATGACGAAGATGATTTTAAAATGCTTTGTCTGTTATTGGTGTTCGTCAGATCTTGAAAATTAATGTGTGTTTTTTGACACGGCTCTATTACTAAAGGCATATTAACATCCGTGAGTTGCAAATTTTTATATTGGAACAATTCAGATTTATATTTATACGATTACGATACTGCGACGTTGGTCCATCGGAGTTAATATGCAGAGTGTCAATTTTGTTGTTTTCGAAGGTTTTTCTTAAAAATGAATTCGTATGTGCCCACGCTGCAAGGTGATGTAAATTTTCACTCGCTGTAGCAAACGACGTGGTTTGCAACGTTATCTTTGTGCATCAGTATTTAAAAAAGTCTTTCTGTCGGGGCACGTGTATATTACGAAAATCTTTTAGTAATCACTGAACTGTAACCACGTTTTGATACCATAACAAAATATGTAGTGTGAGAGGTAGGTTAAATAAACATTACCACATTCATTAATATTAAATTATGTATTCACTTGAGTTCATAACGATATACTTAGATTAACGAGAAGCTGACAACGACATTGCGCGTGCATGCTCTTACCGCCATGTCGCACCGACCTAATTTGGCATCAATGTATCGTTCCAATTCTCTATACACTTAGTACAGCAGATGTCGCTAGTCACCTGCACAATATAAATTTACCTATATTCTAACGGTTCTGCTCAGCAGGTGGGATCAGAGAACTCGTGGCTGGCTTGGAAGGTTCTAATGGTTTATTACTGTATTCACCAGTTATGTGAAGAAGAGAATTATGAAATAAATATAAAGCAGACTGTGGCGTATTGAGAAATAAAAAGGAAGGTATTACCCCAACTAACCAGAACAGTGAGAAACATCGCGGACACGTGTTTCGCTCACTTACATGTTGTCGTCTTGCGTTGAAAATGCTCACGACGAGTAAGTGAGCGAAACACGTGTCTGCATTGTTTTTTTAAACTGTTGTGGTTAGTTGGGGTAAGACATTTCATTTTGTTTAGGAGAAATAACCTTTCGATTGCAATGTTTACATTTGCTTTTGGTGCAATAAAATGTTGTATGGTTCGGTTTTAAGCAATTTAGACAAAGGCGTTTCTCCTTAGCCTTACTTAAACGTTGTTCGACTGGCGTTTTTTGAAATAAATATCCCAATAATAAATCGAATGAGTCTGTTGATTACAAATAACACAAGGATTTGAATTTGTTGTTACATAAACATTTAGCTAGTTGGTATTTAATTTTTTTTTAATGTTGCTTATCGTAAATGAATTGTTTGTTTCATCATTTCTAATGTTTAACATTTACGTGTTCAAAAACCTATAAGATTACCTACACTAGGTAAGACATCACTTGACAAACTACCTTCCCAATCTATTAATGTATTGTAATTTAGTTTTTCGTTAATTATAGCAATTAATAGATCATCCCAAGTATCTGTTGGGCGATCTAAAGCATTTAAAGCACGAATATGTTTTTGAACATTATCAACAAGTAATGTTAGTTTGCTGCATGATTCCTTATTAATTGTAGGAATATCGAGTATAACCCTAACGTGTTTTTGTATGACTAAGCATTTGTTATTGTACCGATCCTTTAGTAAATTCCGCGCGACAGTATACTTATCATTTCATATTTCTAAGGATTGTAACATTTTTGAGGCTTCACCTTCTAATGAAGATTTCAAGCAATGCAGTTTTTAAATATTTGTAATCGAGGAATTATTATGTATGAAGGATGAAAAGGTATCATAAAAGGGGTACCATTGACCGTAATTTCCAGAAAATTGCGGTAAATTGATCATGGGTAAACGCAAATGAGTGTTTAGATTGCTAGTCGATTCTTGAACTGAACTGGTGGAATTATCCTTTGCTTAAGCATTTTCATAATCGTTGATTATTTGTTCTTTTTAAAAATTAATTGAAAGTGTAAATTTTCGAAGAATTCACGCTCGTTTGTCTCGCATTCATTACTATCTAACAGTTCGATATTTGAATGAATTTCTTCAAATTTGGTTAATAAGGTTTCGAAATTAGAAAGTCTCCTTTTTAACTCTAAATAGTTTACATTATTAGTATCGACAGAATTTAAATAATTCTGAAATCTGGTAACCGACGCTTTAATTTGTCCACGTTTAGCTACCAGAGTTTTGATTTCATTGGCAGTTTTACTTCCAGTAGCCATTATAATAGGTAAAATAGAAGTAGATAGATGCAATTAGGAATTTAATAAGGATAATGTCATGAATAATTGGAGACTCACCTTTTTTTGTGGATTGTTGCCTCGACGATGTTTCTTATTGTTGTTTATAGAAGCGGCATCTAAGTGCTTCTACAAATAATTATCTATAGGTTGCAGCATTTTTTCATGTAAATTTGACTCAAAGGACCCAATGTTTATATAGCGTATATTAACAAAAAAAAACCATGTACAAACTTATAAGGAACACAACAATTAACACTTAGAAGAACCCAAACGTGGTAATTAAGTAGAATTAACTTAGCGAGACATAACTATGATAACATAAGATAGATGAAGCTTAAGGCGACTTAACGAGAGTTTTTGAAAACTTTTTGTTATAACGATGACATCATATATTATTCAAATTAAGCTTTATTTAATTGTATGTAACAAAATCCAGTATTCGTTTATGTTTGTCTTTTCTGGTTCAACATTCTTATTTTGTATTTTGGTTATTGCATTTATTTACTTAAGTTTAAAGTTTCCGTTTATGCTGATTTCTGCATGTACCTAAATACGTCATATTGCAAGGATCATTAAATTCCCATTTAGGTTGTATTTCCTATATTTTCAAATGATTCACATTTCTATTATTGTCATCTGGCCTGCAGGTTTGTGTTTATATTATTTTCGGGTCGCTGTTACCTGTTTACGAAGACTTGTATATTTCTTTGTGTGTTTATCAACCCCGTCTCTACAAGGTAATGTTAATACAAGTACTTGACCACTAACCGAAACATAAGTTCCGGCTGAAGAGGACCTGAACCGGTAGGTCCTAGAACGGCCTGAGGTAGAGGGATTTTAGTCGGTAGGTCCGAGGACACCTTCCACGGGAATCCGACACTACCCAGTCGTGCGGACGGCTGGGTGTCTTGACGATTTCCCCTCTTCCACGAAAACAAAAAAAAAACAGTAAGTTCTATACCATCATTCAAACGATTCATATTCTTTCTAATTCCTTTTCTGGTACACCGTAAATTAAGGAAACATTTAAGTCAGTTATAAACAGTGTTTTATTTTCTTCACGTATTCACAAAAATTTGAACTATCGAGTTTCAAACTGAAACTTGAAAGGGCTCTCAAAATAAAATAATTTTGTGCCCAAAACACTTCTTATTTATTGTACCCAATAACTCAATTTATAGAGTTCAATATCATGTTGGGGCAGGGGTGGTACCGCCACCCTTATCTCTTTCTCCTCTTTAACATATGTAATGAATGAATTCTATATGGTTCATTAATAGCGGCAAAAAATATTTTTGTAGCTTCTTGTTTATAATGGGCTCTCCTATATTCAACTAATTATATAATAAATTAGTATTTTATATGGTACCGCAACGTTCTTTTCAATGTTGTTTTAATTCGGGTCAATCTACTGGTCTTTCGACACTACAATAAAGCAGCACCGTTCTTTAATTTATTGCTAACAGCTATAAATTTTGCGTCTTGATAATCAAAACTACTTGAGCTTACATTTGCTCAAAAATTGTCTGTTGCCTTGATAAATTCAACATGTTCAGTTTCTTTTCCGTCAAAATTTGAAATGAAATTGCAAAGGAAATAAAATTTTGTTTTGAAGTCTACTAATAACGCAACCGTTGCGGGGATAGTCGTCATTATTGTTATGGGAAAGAAATAGATTTGGGATCAATAATGGTATGAACATTGTACTTGTCCAAAATTTCTCCGATAGATAGAAGGATGCAGTGGAAGTCCTAAAATCACCGATGTATTTTCAGATCTACCCGTCTTTCTCTTCTACCCACAAGGGTTATGCTGTAATCCAAGCGTAGGTTTTCCCTGATTGGAATCGTGAACGTTGAGGAGCTGAGCACCTGGGTTCGCTTTTTCATATTTTCTCGATAAAATTCTTCAATAAAGGATCCTTTCACGATCCTGTTCGCAGCGTCAGTTAAGTCGACGGTTCATGATGATTAATTAAAAATAGTTTTTATTAAACAACACAATACAATAATGTGATAACAGAACCGTTTTAACAAAACGACATAGTAACGATCGTTGACCAGAAAATAGAACTTAACTTGTTTTGCATTAATTAACTAGAATATATAGGTCGGGACTGTGACGTTGGCAAATTGGATGGGGCCTTGAGACGATCATCAAAATTAGAAAGGAGCCTCAGGGTCCACGCACTTAACAGTCCTTCACATTAGCTTCCAGTTCTGAAATATGATCTTTTAGTTTGTTGACGTCAGCACAAATTGATTTCAATTTTTTGTATAGTTGATTAAACTCTTCGATATTTGTTTTTAACGATTTAGTACAAAAGTTAACGCTATCATTGATATTTTGTATGATTGTAGTAATTAGATAAGAGTTAGCTTTTTATGGCTGCCTCAATCACGTCATTTAGTTCAGTGCCTGACGATTTCATTTTCTTTAGACCGCAGCACTTTTCAAATGATCCAATTTGACAAGGTTTTGCTCTATCTGAGCAAGATTTATTATAATATGTGTCGCATTTGGCACATTTAACTGCACCCTTTATGTTTATTGGGCCTTTATTAGGACAAATAAGGTCATTTTTAGGTTAATTAAGCAAATTTCGATTGAGTCTTAGAAAGCAATATAACAAAAGAATATTTTTATAACTTATCATGTCAATAAAAAATATGGTAATTAAATGGTTGCAAAATGCGATATTACAGAATAAATTGTTTATGCAATTACAATCAAAATCCTGGAGTNGTATATTCCTTTCATACACTCAAGTCACAAACATATTCTTTAATAAATGCTTCGGTGTCACGGCAACCTGTTTGATGTAAGCTATTTGATTTCCTTAGTTTTAGAAAGCACGATTATGGAGCTTGACCAGAGTATAGTTCGTATAATTGTGATTATTTGTAATACCTTATTAACAAACTGCGATAGTAAAACAGCTGCGCACAGTTCCAATCGAGGAATTGACAAGGCCTTTAAAGGCACTACGCGTGACTTGGAACATAAAAGGGAAGAAAAGTGATTGTTACTTGAATGTGTTACCCTGATGTATATGCAAGTCCCACATGCGATCTCACTGACATCACAGAAGCCGTGGACTTCAATAATTTGGCCTGCTCAGCTGGAATAACTCTTCTCGGAACCCTAAGATTCTTAAGCCTTTCTAATGATTATCTGTAAACCAACCACATGGTGTGAATACCCATACAAACAGACTCATTTCAGCTAATTCGCTGTTGCCATAATTTCTGCATTAACAGTTTGGCAGTGACGATGACGGGATTTAATAACCCTGAGAGATCAAAGATTTGTGCAATATCCAAAAATATTGTACGCTTGGTGACCCTTTTTGTTGTATTCCATGGTGTTAAGGATTATAGTCATACATGTCTAGTTGTTAAGGTACCCTGTATATTTTCTGTAAACGAGTTTGTGAGGTAACCATAAGTGGGGAGCGTTGTCGCCCGAAAGGACAAATTTGTGCATGCGGAACCTAGCAAAAATAGACAATAGATCCTGTTGGCTTGGCCTATTAATAAAATGTCATTCAATGATTTCTCTGAGGTTGTCTTCACCGACGCATCAAATGCGACCAGGAGTTTGGTAGTCAAACTGTCTTCATTTACGACTACATGATGTGGCAGGCTAGACGAACTCATCATCATTTGTCCGTATGATGACGAATTATTTTTGTATGTCTGTTGGGTCTAGCTGAAATATCTTCGGAGTATTACACACTGATCTCAGAAAGGTAACTTTGTTTTCCGTCATCTTCAACACAAGTTTGACTGATGGCAAGGTATCTTAGAATTCACGTTGACTTTTACCAGTTAAACAACCAAAACTTTTTCATCATTTGTAATGCGTATTCCAAGTGGATAACTGTGATTCCAATGTCCATGTGTACAGCCATTAATGTTACCACTGAAATTCTAAATTTAATTGCACATTTTGGTATTTCAGAGAGCATACTGAGCAATAATGGACTGCCATTTGACTCCCAAGCATACTATGAGTTCTGTACAGCCTATAATATCACAATATTACATTCACCACCGTTCCACCCAGAAAGCAATGGACTAGCTGAATGAGGAATACAAACATGTAAAAAGGCAAATAAGAAAATAATGGAAGATCTGCAAAACTCGATAATATCAACCTCAGTACGTTATTCGCGAAGATAACAACATTCCTATTCAATTGCAGAAACATCCCATCAACAGTGACTGGTAAAACACCAAACGAATTTTTACTAGCATATAAACTAAAAACTTTATTATCATTAATAATGCCAAAACAACATCGACAAACTTCAATACTATTTAGAGAAGGTGATATGGTTCACCTACGCTTTGGAGTAGGCACTGTAATCAATAAAAATGTTCCAGGACAAATTAAATTAGGATAAATATTTTCTTTGCTATTTGTATTATACGACGATCCGGCTGCTTTATCCGTAACGTTGACCTTAAGGGCTTTCTGACGATCAGAAATTGTTTTTAAATTTTCGTCATCAGATAACGAAGAGTCATAAATTATTTTAAAAATGCTTCGTCTGTTATTGGTATTCGTCAGATCTTGAAAATTTATGTTGGTTAATTTTTGTTGATGCGGTTCTAGTTCTAAAGGCATATTATCCGTGGGTTCGGTAAAATTACTGCAATAATTTCTGGAAAGAATTTGCAGTTTTATTACTTACCGCAAATTTTTATATTGGAACAATTCTGTAATAATTTTAGGGCCTTTCTCTCAAAAAATATTGGTGATTTTCATTACACCTGGAACAGCATCGATTGATTTAAAGATCATTTTCTTCATGACTTTAACTTCATCAACAGAAACTTTTTCGACGTGGATATTTGACTCTTTAAATAGATTAACAAATTCTGAGCCAGACTTGATATCTTTCCCCATAGCTATCGGCAGTTCTTTTTATGAGCACCTATACCACTCATCGGGTCCTTTCCATGTCCGTATTCGCTAAATGTCTACGTAGCTTATGTGATTTGTTTGAATCCGTTAATTAAATTTTTTAGATTTATAGTTATATGATTACAATACTGCGACGATGGTTTACCAGAGTAAATATGGAGGGTGTCAATTTTTTTGTTTTCCAAAATTTTTCTTAAAAATGGTTTCGTATGTGCCCACACTGCATGAGCCTGGTGATCTAAATTTTCACTCACTGTAGCAAACAATGTGGTTTGCAACTAATGGTCTTTATTTCGTAAGTAATAAACTCCAGTATGAATAATTAATTGATTTTTGTCTGCGACTGTATTTCTTTTGAGTATTTTGTCGTGTAGTTATCCGAAAAGTCAATGTAGATCATGGTTTCATTATCAGTCACTTTTTTTTTCAGCTCCTGTTTTTAGTTTATTATAGTTATAAATGTCATAAAGGTGTTGTTTCACTATTGGAATTTCTTCACCTGAAGTTTTTCTCAACTCTTTGACTATGGCTGTAAAAGGAATTTCACTTGTAATTTTAAATGTCGTTCTCTTCCACGATAACACTTTCTTTTTTACGGATTACCATTGAAAACATGTCACAGAATCTTCGTTTTCTCCTTCTACTAAAATCAGTTCTTTGCATGTATAGTATAGTCCTTTCATACACTCAAGTCACAAACATATTCTTTAATAAATGCTTCGGTGTCACGGCAACCTGTTTGATGTAAGCTATTTAATTTCCTTAGTTTTAGAAAGCACTAATGTGGAGTTTGACCAGAGTATAGTTCATATGACTGTGATTATTTGTAATACTTTATTGACAAACTGCGAGTGTAAAACAGCTGCGCACAGTTCCAATCGAGGGATTGACAAGGCCTTTAAAGGCACTATGCGTGACTTGGAATATAAAAGGGAAGAAAAGTGATTGTTGCTTGAATCTGTTACCCTGATGTATATGCAGGCACCACAGGCGATCTCATTGAAATCACAGAAGCCGTGGACTTCAATAATTCGGCCTGCTCTGCTGGAATAACTCTTCTCGGAACCTTAAGATTGTTAAGCCTTTCTAAAGATTGTCTGTAAAACAACCACGTAGTGTGAATACCCATACAAACACTCATTTCAGCCGATTCGCGGTTGCCATAATTTCTGCATTAACAGTTTGGCAGTGACGATGACGGGATTTAATAACCCTGAGGGATCAAAGATTTGTGCGATATCCGAAAGTATTGTACGCTTGGTGACCCTTTTTGTTGTATCCCACGGTTTTGAAATGAATTGGAACATATAGTTCTGCGTTAGCCACTGCACGCCTAGTGCTTTTATTAATAATTCGATGACTGGATCTGTTGGGGTGAATCGCCACAGAATTTTTTGAAAGGGCCTGTTGTGTAGAGGTACCTATACCTGCCGATACATTTTAGCGTTGTCGTCCGAAGGATAAATTTGTACATGCAGAACCTAGCAGGAATAGACAATAGATCCTGTTGAATGCTTGGCCTATTAATAAAATGTCATTCAACGATTTCTCTGAGATTATCTTCGCCGACGCATCAAATGCGATCCGGAGTTTGGTAGTCAAACTGCCTTCCTTGATGACTGCATGATGTGGCAGGTAATACGACGTCTGGATTTCGCTGTTGCCTAGTGCTGCAACTGACATGTGATCTAAGTGAATGTAAACTGTTTATATTGTGCTAACAGTAACGGCTACTTATGCAATTTGCGTTCCAGGTTGTAAAACCGATTCAGTGTCACATCCTTAGAACACCCTAAACATAAAGTTTCCTGTTTGAAAGTTAAGTCGCGAGTATGCATGAAAACAAAATGCCCTTCAACTTGTCGTTCCTCCGCAAAATAGTTGTCAGCTGGCTAAACCTCGTCGACTTTCTAGAACCTAGTCAACACTTCCTCAAGACGCTCATGAATAGATTAATTGCTTGCCAATTGCTTATTGATTGACTTGGCGACCTTTGCGTAACCAACCAACTTAAGTGCATCTTTTGGAACGATGACTGCCTCTTTTTTGGAGAAGAGAATTAAATACCGGTGATCACAAGTTCCAATGAATTTCTAGCTATTCTATAGCGCACGAATCGGTAATCAGTTGATAAGAGGACCTCTGACTAGGATGCTGAATACGCACACACGTTGTTATCTCGTATAATTTGTTTATCCCTGGCAGACGCTGTAGATTTGGGCAAACCTAATGATTGCGTTGATTGATTATTACTTTTACGAAGATGCAACAATGTATTGTGACATCTTACATCGGCCATATTTTCATTGCTTATTTAAATAATTGCTACCGAAACAATTTTTACAAATTCTGGATGAGTTAACATGTTTAAGTCGTTGTACAGGAAGCAATTGGAAAACGCTGTTACACTTGTGCAACTATGAATTGTATCGACTACATGCACGGTAGATTTTGTATTGATCCTTTTAGGCTGGATGAACCTTGTTCATGCCTTTGTTTAATATTAATTGACTCTAATACCTCTACCTTGCGTGTGAGAAACTCAAAAAGTTCTGTAATTGTTGGTATTTTGTTTCTTGATAGTTTCCCTTGGCATTCTTGAGCCGTTCTTGTATCAATTTTCGAAGTTAAAATGGGAATTAACAAATCGTCCTATAATGTAACAACGGTTTGGCTGTTAACAAGGAACTAACGTTTAGTTTTAAGAAAAAGTACAGATTAGATACAAAAAACAATTATACACAGAATGATACTAGAGGACGTTATTGGTATCTCAGAAGAAGATTATTTTATTATCGTCCTATAATGTAACAACGGTTTGGCAGTTAACAAGGAACTAACGTTTAGTTTTAAGAAAAAGTACAGATTAGATACGAAAAATTGTTATACACAGAATGATACTAGAGGAAGATTATTTGTATATAATTCAACACGTTCCATGACTCTACAGGCCGTTTAAGACGTTTTAATGAACGAAAACTTCTTTGAAATAGATTAATTAACTGTTTTAATCCTGTATACGACTTTTTATGGCATTCGGGCGCATCAAATAACGAGTGAAAGTGATTCTGAACTATGAGTCGTTTTTTATTATAATTATCACTTAATAACTTCATGGCGATTGAATAATTATCGGAGCAAGTCTGTAAATCGTAAATTAAATCAAGAACTTCCCATTGTAAACTCGACTTTAAATAGTGCAATTTTACTACGTCAGATACGGATGGGTGTGGATCTACCAGTGATTTGAACGAATCCGAAAACGCAAGCCATTGATCATATTCCCCTGAAAATAGTTGGACATTGATAATTGACATGCGAGCGTGGAAATTGCTAATTTTTACATTTTGAGTAGATGCGTCGGCTTATGTCGGAACTTGAAGATGATGCTTTAGATTCATGACTAATTATAAGTTTTTCTGCCCTATTTAATAATTCATAATAATCCCGTTCAAAATCATAGCGATCATTGGCATCCATTTGCGCACTATCTAAGATTTCTATTTGTGACTGAATCATCAGATTTTTGAAAATTAAGGATATAAATTTTTCACTTCTGTTTAAGATATAATGTATCTACTTTGTCGTCAGTGACGCTATCTAATTGTTTTCTGAAGCCAGTTAGGCTAGCCTTTACTTGTCCGTGTTTAACAATAAGTCGTTTTCCATCTTCTGTCAGCTATTTTAAACACTCAAAAGGAACAAGGAAATGATAACTAAGAATGAAGGATAAAATGATTGGAGACGCATTTGATGGGGTAGTTGTTGACGATGGTACTGACTGACTCTAACTTAGCCTTTTTAATGGAGAGTTTCCATCATCGGTACCAATTTAGGGGCACGGGCAGAAACTCGTTAATTTTTGCGGTGCACTGGGGAATAAGTTTATGAGGGCGATGCCATCTGCGTAAAGAGATGTGGGGATCGGGAATTAGGACGGCATGTCTGCTTAGAAAAGGCTGAACATAAGTGCCAATAGTTTAGAGTTCCGATTCAAACCACTTTTCACTGCTTACTGAGGTGCGATGCCCAAATTATTCGTATAAGTTATAGAGGGTTTTTATTTTAAGTAATAGAGGTTTTGGACTCCGAGGGGAAGGGAACACAAAATTTTATGAATTTATTATTTATTACGTTATCAAGGTTTAAGTTATCGGGTTCTACTGTACTTGGTAATTAATTGGCTCGAATAGTCGTATATTTTCGACTTTTGAGTTTCTCTCATGCCAACATTATCAAATAGTGTTGTTGGATATGGATCTAAATCTAAATCATATTGTAAAAGATTTTCCTCAAACTTTTTATTTAAACATATTTGTTGAAATAGCAGTTACCTTGCGGTTATAAACCATGATAGAGGTGTTTACTGATGATAATGGGTGAACTCTGTCAGAGCATTTTAATATAATTTTGTTGAATGTTACTCTTATAATTTTTTAATTGACTGCAGATCAAGTTCTTTGGCATTATAACAGTTGATTTTATTATTGCCAAGAATTCCTGTTGATACAGAAACTACTTGATTGCAAGTTGAAAAAGCATTATGCAAAGCAAATCATTCTACAAATTTTTTAATGTCAGTTTTATCTCCTTCAATGCGTGAATATCTTGAGTGTACATGTTGATCCGCGGTATCAAACAAAAGGTCGCAAAAGTTTTAGTTTATTCACAAATTGCATTTGTTGCATGCATGCCATATATCCACTTAGATAAGATACTTTCATGAGCACTTCTTCCTCGAGAAATCCCTCCTTCAGTTTTCATAGACTTCATCAAACAGTTAAATTTTTCTGTACGTCTTACTGCAAATGTTTCTGTAAAGTTTATAAAGTCTTGGTTATCCAATTTATCTTTCAAAGCTCTCATATCTTGCAAGTATAAATGTGCAGATTTAGCATACAGGAAATTACCAGATGCATGAAAATATGGAAGCATTCGCTAAACACTTGTAAGATCATCATTCCATAACCCTAGTCTCTCAGCACGAACGAAATCATTATCTATGATAAATGATAAACAGGTGTATTAGTCCGTTCAAAACATCTACAGATTCTTCATTATTTTCATCTAATGGACGGTCTGCGTTACCCTTTCCACTGACTAACAAAAAATTGGAGAAACATTTATCACGATACTTCGAGAATACTAAGTCATACTCAAAATTCACACGCTCCTTTACACTTCTTCCATATTTATCATCGCGCGTCTTTGCAGTTTTTATTACTGTCTCTTTAAATGTAATACTCACTTGTATNGTCAACGTAACGAAGTGTGTTGCTAGGCGAATAATGCTAATCTGTTTATGTACAACTTAACGACTAACTTAAATACATTTTGCACCCCCTGAAGAGAGGGAGGGTGAATAAACTGTCTCCAGTACAACTATGAACATTGTTCCTAAAGAGGACAGATATTTTGACCGGAAGGGTCCGGCAAAAGTACCTGGAGTGCAATAAATGTTTAAAAATAGACACAGCAAATGTCTCTAACAAATCTAACATCAAAGTAAAATATTTCTAGTAAATTCCAGTAATGTATTGAAATATATCATAAAAATAATTCTGAACAATTATGGTCAGAACATTTACTACATCACCATCCGATAACAATTCATTGCATATAAAACATGTATGACTCATTATGAAACTGCTAAACAAAGTCCGACAGGCAGAAGCAGCTATAAAGGAACGGGTCTCGGAACAATAAAATACGGAATATCTGCTAGTGGATGTCGTCTTTATAATATATAGTAGATTATATAGAAGTTCCAAAACCTCATAATATGAGTATATTTTTTACAAAACGCCCAAGTATAAGATAGAGGTTTTTAAGACACTTAAAAACATGAATAAAAAGTAATAGAGTTTACTCCTTGGTGTACCGGTATACAATACCGTATGTAAGTGCATTCTAGTCGGTTACTCCTGATAACACTTTGTATTAAAATACACAAATACATACAGTTTTTTTATATTCACACATATACACACAAAACACACTTACCAAAATATAATGGCAATATATACAACAAAAAAGAAACACAATCAAACCAAAACAATAAGAGAATAGATACAAGAACAGAATTAAGCAAAACAAGAGCAAGATATATACAAGAATAAAATTTAACCAAAAACATTAAGAATGACAATAAACTAACGTGCAGATGACAAATAACTAAACGCGAATTGGAATATATAGACTAAGTGAATTGGTAAATAGGCCCTAACGTCTCCCTCTTCCTTGCCGCTGGTAGGTGGAATGTCGGACAGTTCCCTTTACTTTTTTTTTTGTTTATTTTAGTCTCGAGGGGAAATCTTCTAAAGACACCCCCAAGGGAGGTAGTGTCGGATTCACTCCTGGAGGGAGCGCCTACCGACTAAAAACCCTCCTCGAGATGGTAGTTCAACCTAGTGGTTATCACTACCGGGAGAAGATGTGGGAAGTTTGGGGAAGGGGAGAGGGTTGAGAGGGAGATGGGTAAAGAGGTGAGGGAGGGAGGTTGGGGAGATGGACTATGAAGACGGTGGCCCAACGCTAAAGGGAAGGATGAGCACTCGCGCTAAAAAGCGAAGCTAGAGAATGGCGATGAACGGAAGACGTGTTAGTTCATTCTGGAAGGTGGCAGGGCCTTCTAAAACGGTCGGTTGGTTTTGGAAAGAAGGCAGAAAGTGCCGAGACAGACGGGTTCGCGTGACCTCTCACTGAAGTGCGGAGATTTGTCGCGAATCTGATTGCGGCTTCAGGGAGAGAAGGGAGACTGGTTTCTTTCAGAATCTGGGAGTTTCTGAAGAACCAGGGATAATCTAATGCGGAGCGAAGAATCCGCATGTAAGTGCCTTGTAGGAGTTGAAGGCGATGGGGGGGGAGCGCATTGCATCGCGTTGAACGCGCGGATTTTTGTGTGAAAGGAAACGGACTTGTTCTGAAAGAATGGCTTGAGGGAGACGAAGGCACCTAGGGCCTTGCCACGGGTGGCCAAGATGTGCTTGCGCCATGATAGCTTTCTATCGAAAATGACGCCAAGGTATGTGACGGAAGTGCTCCATTCGATGGGGTGGCTGTTTACTATAATGGAAGGTGGTTTACGATGCCTACGAGAGAAGAAGATTGCTTCCGACTTGGTCTCGTTGATGGAAAGTTTCCATTTCCGGTACCAATTTAGGAGCAGGGGTAGAAATTTGTTAATTCTAGCAGAGCATTGTAGGATGGTCTTTGTAGAATCTATAAAGGCGATGTCATCGGCGTAAAGGGCCGTGAGAATGTTGGGGTGGGACGGAATGTCAGCGCAGAACAGGTTAAACAGAAGGGGCGATAATTTTGAGCCTTGGGGTACGCCGGCCGTGACTGGTCTGCTGGGAGAAAGGGCAGAACCAACTCGGACACGAAGGGATCTATTCGAGAGAAAGGACCTGATTACCCCGATAAGGGAGTGTGGGGTGTTGAGGGCTATAAGTTTTGAGATGAGTCCTTCGTGCCATACTCGGTCGAAGGCTTGTTTAACGTCCAGAAGAAGCATGGCGGTGTGAAGATGTTTATTAAGGCTATCGGAAATATGTTCAGAAACACGGAAGAGCTGTTGGCCAGTGCCATGGCGGCGGCGGAAACCGTATTGGGATTCTGGAAGGATATTGTTTCGCTCCACATGGTCGAGAAGCCGGTCGAGTAGGACAGATTCTGCTACTTTGCTCAGTGAGCTGAGCAAGCTGATAGGCCTGTAGCTGGAGGGAGAGCTGAGAGGCTTCCCTTTTTTGGGGAGACAGATGACGGTGGCTTCTTTCAAGACCGAAGGGAAGTGGTGGAGCCGCATGATAGCGTTTATGATGTTACAGAGAGCGGTAACGTGTCTTGGCGGTAGGGCTTTTAGGACGCCGTTGGGGATTTTGTCAGCGCCTGGGGCTTTTCTTGTTTTCAGAGATCGGATAATAAGGTGAACTTCACGGGGGAAGGTAGGCTTGAAATCGGGATCAGGTGGGGGTGAAGTTTTGAGCTGTGGCTTTCGTATGCTCATGAAAGATGGCGAGATCCACAGGGCTTGGTAGTGGAGAGCACTGGAGGCAGAGAGGATCTGCGAAAATTGCAGCCTTCTCTTCGTCTGAACAGTAGACAGTGCCGTTTTGTTTTAGGGGCGGGAGAGAGAACGGAGAGACCGTCACCAAGGACGCATCCAGGGACCGCCCCACGCATTGTCGCCCCAACAACTGACCCAGGTTTTCCAGGAGCTCCGGGATACTTACGCCCCGCTTCCCGAGCCCCGTCAGTCATCCAAGGTGACCGAGGATTCCGGGAAGCCGCCGTCCCCGCGACTACCTCCGTTGTCTGCGGTCTCGCCGCTGCCCGCTCCGCTGTCGCCGCTACCAGCCACGCCGAAACGCGCACGACCACCGTCAGGGCAGCGCTACACTCCGGTGCCGCAACTCGTGTCTCCGCTCCCGGCAACACCTCGCCGGCGGGTCTACCGGCTCCGCCGGATCGACTTTGATTAGGTTCGTGCGTGATTGTGCTGTGAGTGCCCCGGACGATTATTAGGTTAGGTTATGTGTATATATTTAGGTTATATTAAGATTAGACTAGGTAACTTGTAACATAACTCATATATATATATTTTGTTCTCTGTTAGTTTACTTATGCTATTTCCATTCCGTGTATTGTCTGTATATATCTAGTATTTAGTTTACTTAAATCCCTGTAAATAAACTTCTTTAACCGCTCTTGCATTAGTTCGTTCCTCAAGGTGTCCATCGACGAAGGCGCGACAAGGTCCGTTCGCTCGCCAGACTAGCCGGCCGTTGCCACGCGGCACACCGCACGTGTGCCCGGTAACAATTTGGCGCCCAACGTGGGGCCATGCAACACCTTCAGAGCGAAGAAGCCCACGCCCAACAGGACGGCACGATGCAGCCCTTCTCTAGGGATACTACTGGAACGTCGGGAACGTCGTCAAACAGAGTCCCGCCCCGAACGCCACCACCGCCGACAACACAGCCAGCACGCCAACGCCGGTCGCCGGTAGTCCTGCCCGGTTCCAGGTCCAGGATGAGTGGCCCAGCCCCTCAACGCCCAAGGTACCAGCAGCCAAGGCGGAAAGTGCCACAAGCGTCCCACAAACGCCTACCCTACTGACAGAGGGTTACGAAAACTGTCAGTGGCGCCCAAAACCAACCACCAACGACATTGTCCAGGAATTGCTGGATCGCCTAACACGGCCATCCGCCCCACGTCCTGGCCCACTGCCCCGTTTCGGCGGATCACCTGAGATGGATCCTTAAGCCTTCCTGACCCGCCTCGAGGAACACTTCCATCAGCACGGCCCACAGGATCCCCATCAACAGAGTGACATCGCCGCCGACCAGCTAGATGGGGAAGCGCGAGCCTGGTACCGCCCGTACCAAGGTTTACAGCTGCCATTCCCTGAATTCCGAGCGCTGATCGTCGCCGAGTTCGACAGCCCGTCGCGTCGGAACGCCGCTATGGCGAAATTCTTCACCGAGCGACAAGCCAAAGAGCCCGTGTACTGTTTCTTGAAGCGGAAGGAACAGCTGGCCGCCCGTCTGAACCTCGTCCTGACGGATACCGACCTCGTGGCTCATTGCCTGGATTTGGTTCCTAAAGGACTGGCCGCCTACATAGAAACCGCCGCACCCGCAACCTTCGCCGCTTTCCTCAACTTGGCCGTACGCCTGGAAAACAGGCTAGGATCGACCGTCCCGGCGCACCCGATCCCCAGGAGTTCCAGTGCCAATCCGCCGACGACCACCATCAAACCCTTGCCGCCCTGCCATTTCTGCCCCGGGAGACACCACAACCGGGACTGTCCGGAACGACCAGTGGTGCAGGAGGTGCGGCGCTTGGAAAGAGGCACCCCGAGAGCGGCAGCCCCCAGACGTGCACCGAATCCAGGAACCCGAGCAGCCGCAGTGAACCGACTATCTACGGGACCTTCGGGAAACGAGGTTGGGGCCGGGGCCATTTCCCGGCCCGTTCAGAATACAACCGCCCTCACATCAACTCCATCGGCGGCTTCACGGAACTACCCTGGATCGACGCCATCATCGACGGAGCTCGAGTGTCCGCCCTGATTGATAGCGGGTCCTCCCTCAACCTCGTGCGGCAACCCCAACGCTCCGAACACAAACAGGCCAAGCCTATCACCCTCGCCACCAACACGAACGAAGCGGCACACGTGTACGGACCATCCCGCCTCGAAGTGACCATCGCTCAAGAACAAGCAGTGGAAACGTTCTTCGTAAGCCCGGACTTACACGAGGCCGCTATTCTAGGCCTTCCCTGGCTCCAGACGAACCAGGTCACCCTGGACTTCCAACGCCGTTGCCTACACTTCGGACAGAAACAACGGAAGACGGTATATTGGAAGACTCCGCCACCCTCACCAACGGCCGCCCCGGTCGAGGTAGAAATGGACGCCATCCCGACGGGAGCCCAGGCCGTCTACAAGGACCTGCTCGAGGAATTCCGGGACGTCTTCGACACCTCTGCGCCAACCACTACGTCCACCACCAAACACCATTTCCGCCTTAAGGAACACCGCCCTTTTCGGATCGCCCCATACCGACAATCGGCCCAGAAGCAGCAGGCGATCCAGGAGCAGATACAAGAGATGCTGAGCAAAGGCATCATCGAACCCAGTAGTTCCGAGTACGCCAGCCCAATTGTGGTCGTCAAGAAGAAAGACGGTACGCCCCGGTTCTGCATCGATTTCCGGCGGTTAAACTCCCAGAACGTTAGTGAAGCCACCCCGCTCCCAAACATTCAACAGACGCTTAAGCATCTGGGCCAAGCCCGGATCTTCAGCACCCTGGACCTCAAGTCTGTCTACTGGCAGATTCCCCTGACGGACGAGAGTCGGCCCCTCACGGCATTCTCCACGACCGACGGTGCCAGCTACCAGTTCAAAGTCATGCCGTTCGGACTCAAGAATGCCCCATCCACGTTCCAGAAGCTGATGGCCCAAGAGGTGCTCACGGGACACCTTCACAATTTCACCCTGGCGTATCTGGACGACATCGTGGTCTATTCGAACTCCCACCAGGAGCACGTTAGGCACTTGCGGCTGGTCTTAGAGAGACTCCGCACCAATGGGCTTCGCGTCGGTCCAGGGAAATGCCAGCTAGCACGTCCAGAAATTGAGTACCTGGGACATCGCGTCACAGCGGACGGAAACCTTCCGACGGAACACCACCTCCGCCAGATCCAAAGTTTGCCAACCCCTAACACCCGCAAACAGCTGCGCCATGTGCTGGGTGTGAGCAACTGGCTACGGGAATACGTTCCGCGCTTCGCGGAAATCACCGCTTCATTGACCGACCTGCTCTCAGCCAAGGAAAAGTGGAGATGGGACCCGAAGGCCAACCAGGCGTTCCTCCAGCTGAAGGACGCACTCTCGCAGCCCCTCCGCCTATCCCGACCCAATCCGGAACTGATCTACGTGATCCAGACCGACGCCAGCTATACGGGGCTCGCGGCCGTCCTATACCAGGAGGACCAGGATGGCCAACGACATGTGGTCTCGTTCGCCAGCACTCGACTCAGCCCTGCCGAACGTCGGTACCATAGCAACGAGTTAGAGTGTTTGGCCGTGGTCTGGGCCACCAAGAAGTATCGGCCATATCTCGAGGAGAAGCCATTCATCCTCCGGACGGACAATCGCGGGTTGCTCTGGCTCCAGAAAGCACGGGACGAGAAGGCCAAGTTCACCCGATGGTCCTTATGGCTGCAGGAGTTCAGCTTCAGGGTGGGGCACTGTCCAGGGCGGCTCAACCAATTTCCGGACATCCTTTCCCGGAATCCCGAAGAACCAGCAGCAGTGGATCTGGAATGCGACCGAGTGCTGCCACCTGACTGTTTCCCGGCAGCCATCAACCAGGTCAACGACCAGGACGACCCGTCCCCACCACTCACCGCGCGCATCGAGGCATGTCAGCTCCTAGACCCCGGGATACAGAGGATGATCCTGCGTTGGCATCGGTTGCAGACGGACGACCCCCAGCTCCCTGGCGAGAGAGGCTTCCGCGAGTGCTACCTAGTAAGGAACGACCTCCTTTACCGGCGAAAGGACAACCGGGACCTACTCGTAGTGCCAGAGGTCCTACAACAACACGTCCTCCACTTCTTCCACGACCACCCCGACGCGGGCCACCCAGGAAGCGACGAGACGTTCCGCGCCATCCAGTCGCAGTACCACTGGCCGACGCTGCCGAAGGACGTCCGCCATTAACCGTCCCGGACTAGGAGAAACTCCCAATCCCGACCTCCCCGACACATCAGGACAAGCCCGGGAGGAACGCCGCCAACAAATAATCCAGCGCCAGCAGGTATACCAACGGAGGTATGTTGCCGAGCCACCACAACAACAAGTAGGGTTCCAAGTTGGAGACCTCGTTCTGGCCAGGAATCTTAAGAAACAACATAGCCTCGCACCGAACTGGACCGGGCCCCACGAAATCACCGCGGTAATAGGAGCCAACGTGTACGAAGTTCTCCGAGATAACATCCAGAACAAGCTTCACGTCGACCACCTCCGACTCGCCCCGCCACACCGCTAGACCTCCAACAGAACGTCTGGCTCTCGTCTTAACGGGGGGGAATTGTTACCGCCGCCGCCCTTCCGCCTTCCGAGACGAGAGCGATGTTCACCCGTCGACCGCCAGCCGCCGAAACCGAGCCTACTCACTACTACCAGTCGGCTACGCCTTACCTACCGGTACCCATAGTCGGCTACGCCTTAGCCACTATTCCTCGACGAGGGATTGCTACGACAACCTTCGGCTACCCTTTTAGCCAGGGCCACGACGCATCGCTCGACCAGCTATCACCGGGTGTAGACAGGTACATCTACAATTATTACCAGGACACACTGTACGAATGCCACGCCATCGACGAGGAGCATCCACCCGCCGTTGGAGACAACGGAGAGACCGTCACCAAGGACGCATCCAGGGACCGCCCCACGCATTGTCGCCCCAACAACTGACCCAGGTTATCCAGGAGCTCCGGGATACTTACGCCCCGCTTCCCGAGCCCCGTCAGTCATCCAAGGTGACCGAGGATTCCGGGAAGCCGCCGTCCCCGCGACTACCTCCGTTGTCTGCGGTCTCGCCGCTGCCCGCTCCGCTGTCGCCGCTACCAGCCACGCCGAAACGCGCACGACCACCGTCAGGGCAGCGCTACACTCCGGTGCCGCAACTCGTGTCTCCGCTCCCGGCAACACCTCGCCGGCGGGTCTACCGGCTCCGCCGGATCGACTTTGATTAGGTTCGTGCGTGATTGTGCTGTGAGTGCCCCGGACGATTATTAGGTTAGGTTATGTGTATATATTTAGGTTATATTAAGATTAGACTAGGTAACTTGTAACATAACTCATATATATATATTTTGTTCTCTGTTAGTTTACTTATGCTATTTCCATTCCGTGTATTGTCTGTATATATCTAGTATTTAGTTTACTTAAGTCCCTGTAAATAAACTTCTTTAACCGCTCTTGCATTAGTTCGTTCCTCAAGGTGTCCATCGACGAAGGCGCGACAAGGTCCGTTCGCTCGCCAGACTAGCCGGCCGTTACTACGCCACACACCACACGTGTGCCCGGTAACACGCAGGTGTAGTCGTGTGAGTACACGGACTGGCTCGAGAACGATTATGGGCGTATACGAACGTAATGTGTTGCAGTCGGCTGTTCGAACTCGAATCTCCTCTTTACTTGCGCTGGGACCGGTATTTATACTTACTCGGGGTAGCGTGAAGGGATGGAAAATAGAGGGGTTGAAGGTGGGGCGATGAAGTGGGATAAAATTGACCAAATAGCAGCGAGTTAGGAACAAAAAATTAAAAAGTTAATAGTGGGAACGGGTTTGGTATACACGAAAACCTAGGCTTAAAAAAAGAACAAGTCACTGCGATAAGTAGAAGCAGAAATAGTAAACTAAAGTAATGTAGAAATAGAAAAATAACTGAAATGAAATAAGTGAATAAAGGATAGAAAAGGAAAATTTAGACTAATGCAACAATTCACAAAGTAACAGAAAAATTGAATATTATAATACAAAAGATAAAAGTTTAGTTTAGTTGGCTTCTGCAGAGGTTGTTGTTAGGGGTGAAAGTTGTCGGATGGGTTGATAAAGGAAGCAGGTAGGTAAGCATACCGGTCACCGGAGTTCAATCCTCATGGCATTTCACGGAATAAATTTTGTGGAAATTTATGTAGTTTATAACAAATCGCCTCCTCTCTTGAACAAAATTTATTCCAAGGATAGATGTCGTTGTGGTGGACTTTGATTGGTTTGTTGCCCCTTTGAACCCAATGGGTATTTTCCCCAGTGTGGGAGATGATAGGATATGGTCCAGACCAACGGAAATCAAAACCCGCCTGGTATCCTTCAGAGGCATTTGAAAGATGGTGTTCCCTGCTATAAACTAATTATTGAGACTCGTATCTTGGGGTATCTCCTTGGATTGCCTCCACCCGCTGTTCAAGGTACCGCTGCTGATGTTGGCAGGAGTCGGCAACTCTTTCGTCATAAGCCACTGACGGAGGTTCCTGGTCCGCAAGAGTGTTATCCCATTCTCCGGGACGAAGTAGTGGGCGCCCGAAAAGAGCGAAGTATGGGTTGGTTCCTGTGGCAGCATTGGTTCGATCGCGCTGATCGAATAGAATTTTGGGCAAGTGTTGATCCCAAGTCCTATGTTCGCTTTGTTGTATATCCCATCCATCTACGGCGACGGTATCCCACTGTTTTTCAGGTTGACGGGGGCGCATCAAAGCGGGAGGGACGCGATGTTTCTTTGTGCACAGGCATATGTGGCACCGATGGATATGGTCGGAGACATCCCGATTCAAAGAAGGCCAATCGTAGTAACGCCGAATTCGGCGAGTCGTTTCTTAAATGAGCGGATGTCCTGCTGTATCGTGGAACTCGTGGAGGAGTTGGGCTTGCTCTGAATGGGGAATTAGGATGAACCAATCTTCTCCTTTCCTTTTCCATAGGGTGTTATCCTTTGCTCGACGATCTTGGAGGAAGTCCTGATTGTCGCGGGTACAACACTCGGGATGGTCCTGAAGGAAAATACAGCGTTCCTTCAACTGTCGGATGTTTGGATCGAACGATTGGGCCTGGCTGATCTGCTCTTTGAGTGTGACCACTTCAATTTGCGTGGCGGTTGCGACGGTCGCATGCGTATTGTCAGGTAGAAGGTGCGAGACATCGGTGAAATCTTCATTTCGGGGGCTGGAATCTGAGAGCTGGTTTGACCTACCAGGACAGTGTTCCACAGAGAAAGTAAACTCTTGTAATAGAAGCGACCAACGAGTAAACTTAGCGCGGACGTCCTTCATTGTCTGTAACCACTGGAGCGCTCTATTATCTGTCCTTAATGTGAACCGCCTGTCTTCCAGATATTGACGATAACGTTTAATTGCCCATACTACTGCGCGACACTCCTGCTCGTTACTGTGGTAAGCCTGTTTCATGGGGTTGAACTTCGTGCTGGAGTATGCCACGACGTCTCTCATGCCGCCTTCGTCTTCTTGGTATAATATCGCGGCAGCCCCTTTATTGGTGCGACAATTTCAGCAAACCGCGGTAAATATTCACGCAGCCAGTTACACACCCCCAGGAATGCCTTCAATTCTTTTCTGTTTCAGGGTGGTGGTGTTTCATGAATTCGGCCTAGGTGACTCAGCAAGGGGAAGTTACCTTCATCGGTGACCAGATGACCCAAATACTCCAGTTGGCGGCTCCCAAAAGTACACTTCTCGAGTCCGCAGTACAAGCCGTGTTGTTGCAACCTCTCGAAAACTTTGCGGAGATGGAGTAAATGTTCATTCCAGGAATCAGAGTAGACAATTAGGTATACCAGACAGAATTTCCTAATATAACCAGCAAGAACCTCTTGTCCCATTATCCTCTGGAAAGTAGCCTGAGCTCTCTTCAGACCGAATGGCATCACTCAAAATTGGAAACAACCACCGTGCGGGGCTGTGAATGTGGTGAGTGGTCGAGAATCAAGGTGTACTGGTATTTGTCAGTAACCTTATTTGAGGTCTATGGTGGAGAGTATACTAGCCTTTCCAATTTCCTTGAGGGTTTCATGGATAGCTGGTAATGGCGATACTTCGTCTTGCGTGATTGCATTAAGGCGACGAAAATGCACACAAAATCGAGGATGGCCAGTTTTTTGGTGACTATTACCATGGGTGAGTTGTATGGAGAATTACAAGGTTGTTCCGAACGCCTTCACCGCCGGCAACGCAGCCAGCGCCGCCAACGTATGTCACCTTTCAAGTTCGTGATGAGTGGCCCAGCCCATCAACACCGAAGGTGCCAGCGACCAAGGCGGAAACTTCCACAAGCGTTCCGCAGACACCAACCCTACTGACAGATGGTTCCGAAAACTGTCAGTGGCGCCCAAAGACAACCACCCAAGATATCGTCAAGGAATTGCTGGATCGTTTAACGCAGCAATCGCCCCCACGTCCTAGTCCACTATCACGGTTCAGGGGATCACCGGAAGCTGATCCAGAAGTGTTTCTAACGTGCAGCTACCATTTGCCGAGTGCGGTTAAAAAACAGGCTCGGGTCGGCCACTCATACGAACGCTAGCAACCAGAGTCCCAGGAACAACCCGCCAACGACGCCGCCGAAACCATTGGCACTTTGCCATTTTTGTCCCGGGAGACATTACAACCGGGACTGCCCGGAACGACCAATGGTACAAGAGTCGCGGCGATTCTAAAGGGATGTCCCAACAGCGACGACCTCCAAACGGCCATCAAACCCACGGTCAGCAGCACCGGTGAACCGGGTGTCTTCAGGACCTTCGAAAAACGAGGTTGGGGCCGGCGCCATTTCCCGGCCCGTTCAGAAATCAACCGCCAACACATTAACTCTATCAGCGACTTCACCGACTTACCCAGGATCGACGCCATCATCGACGCAGCTCGAGTGTCAGCCTTGATAAATAGCGACTCTTCTCTCAACCTCGTGCGGTAAACCCAACGTCCCGAACATGACCAAGCCAAACCCATAACCCTCGCCACCAACACTAACGAGGTAGCCTACGTGTACGGTCCGACTGTAGGGACCTGCTCCACGAGTTTCGAGACGTCTTCGATACATCCGCGCCGACAGCAATGACGACCACCAATCACCACATTCGCTTAAAGGAACGCCGCCCATTCCGTATCGCTCCATACAGGCAATCCGCCCAAAAACAGCAGGCGATCCAGGAGAAGATACAGGAGATGCTGAGCAAAGGCATCATCGAGCCCAGTAACTCAGAGTACTCCAGCCCCATTATTATTGCAAAACAGAAGGACGGGACACCCCGGTTTGCATAGACTTCAGGTGGCTGAACTCCGAGACCATCAGTGAAGCCACCCCGCTGTCGAACATCCAGCAAACCCTCAATCACTTAAGACAAGCACTGGTTTTCAGCACACTCGACCTTAAGTCCGGTTACTGGCAGATTCCGCTGGCGGACGAGAGCCGGCCCCTCACGGCATTTTCCACAACCGACGGTGCCAGCTACCAGTTCCGAGTGATGCCGTTCGGGCTGAAAAACGCACCATCATCGTTCAAGAAGCTGATGGCCCAAGAAGTTCTCACAGGACACCTTCCCAACTTCACCGTGGCCTACTTGGACGACACCGTGATATAGTCCGACTCACAGCAGGAGCACATCCGAAACTTTCGACTGGTCTTGGAGAGACTCCGTAACCATGGCTTCGCGTCGGTCCAGAAAAATGCCAACTAGTTCGACCAGAGATCGAATACTTAGGACATCGTGTCACAGCAGACGGAAATCTCCCGACTGAACATCACCTCCGCCAAATTCAGAGTTTGCCGCCACCAAACACTCGCAAACAGCTGCGCCATGTGCTGGACATGAGCAACTGGTTGCGGGAATACATTCCCCGCTTCGCCGAAATCACCGCTCCGTTGACCAAGTTGCTCTCGGTCAAGGAAAAGTGGAGGTGGGACCAAAAGGCCAACGAGACATTCCTCGACTTGAAGGGCGCGCTCTCTCGATCCCTCCGACTATCCCGACCCAATACAGATATGACGTACGTGATCCAGCCAGCTATATCGGGCTCGCTGCCGTTTTATACCAAGGGGACCAGGTTGGCCGCCGACGCGTGGTCTCTTTCGCCAGTACCCGACTCAGCCCTACCGAACGTCGATATCACAGTGGTCAGAAGTATCGGCCGTACCTCGAGAAAAAGTCATTTATCCTCCGGACGGACAATCGCGGTTTGCTTTGGCTCCAGAAATCGCGGGACAAGAAGGCAAAATTCACATGATGGTCCTCATGGCTGCAGGAATTCAGCTTCACGGTGGAAGACTGTCCGTAACCCACAATAACAGGCGATAAAAGACACTGCGTGTGATCGAGTGCTGCCACCAGATTGTTTTCGAGCGGCTATTAACCAAATAAACGAGCACGACGACCCATCACCGCCACTCACCACGCGCATCGAAGATGGAGAGCTCGGAGATCTCGGTATACAAAGGATGATCCTGCGTTGGTACCGATTACAAACCGAAGCTCACAACTCCCCGGCGAAAGAGGTTTCGGGGATCACTATAGAGTTAGGAATGGATTCCTATTTCGTCGGAAGGACAACAGGAATCTCCTCGTTGTATCACACGCCCTACAGCAGCACGTTCTCCACTTCTCCATCTTAGACTACCTAGAGGAACAAGTCTTCAGCCGATATGGATGCCCCCATTTTTGCTGTCGGATAATGGCCCTCAATTTACCTGCCGCCTCTGAGAATATTGTCGCCATCACCACATTGCGCCGTGGACTTAGGATACCAACCGCGGGAACACTGGGATAAGGCGCTGAACAAAGTGTTATTCAATTTACGATCCCGACGGAATGCCGCCACACTCCAGACTCCGAGCGAGGCCCTCTTCGGCTACACAATCCACCGTCCAGGACTCGGAGAAACCCCTGACAACCCCGACAATTCAGGACAGGCCCGGGAGGAACGCCGCCAATCTTCGCATGGTTACCTGGAATGCGCAAAGCATTGGAGGTAAATTGACTGGACTTGAGCACTTCCTCGAGGATGAGTCAATCGGTGTTGCTTGCATCACCGAAACTCACCTGTCCGAAAAAATCAAACTTTTCGTCCCAAACTTCTCATCGTACAGAAGGGACCGTGAAAACGGCAGTGCGGGCGGTGTGGCCATTCTGCTTAAGAATTTTCTAAAGCACAGGCCTATCACTTTGGCCACGAACTCATTAGAAACAGCCGGCATCGAAGTATCACTAACTTCCGGACCTCTTAGGATTATTTCTCTCTACTCCCTCCCTTCGGAGAGAGACCTTTCTGAGCTCCCCCTTCTATTCCTCCCAGGCGTTCAACTATCGTCGCAGGCGATTTCAACTCCAAACACGTCTCTTCGGCTGTCGACAAACCAAACCAACAATAAAGGCACCTTCCTTCTTGCCGAAATTCCTCAACCCCCCAAACTCAACCACGTCACTAGATTGGCTTCACCTTCGTTACACCCTTGAAACATCTTCACTAAAGTGCACTACAATTCGCACAATAGCGGAACTTGGCGAAGCTGTGAATCTCCTGTCAAACGAGATTACCAGCGCAATCAAGCTTTGACATTGCTATTGTTGCGGAAAAGTTGTTTTCATTCTTTTATATTTTATATTATAACACATCTGCAGAAGTAAATTTCCGATCTCTACTTGAACATACGCTGGAACGAATTTTGGAACTTCAAGCGGATGTTGTCGAGCGATTTTCAGAAGATGATTGCAAAATCTGACCCTCATATGCAAGTGCGGGTGTGATGGGAGTTCAGGCCATAGAAGATACAAGCAAAGCCTTGCTGCACTAGACGGCTCAGATGAAAGTATACTCTTTTTAGCTCTTGTACCAATGCAACTTATTAGCAAGAATAAATCAACAAATAATACGAGCGTGTTTTGGAAATATCTGAGACCATCCTCACCCAGGTTTTGCCGGCCAATAAAAATTATGTTTGCAAAAGAAAGCACAGAAATGACCAACACGGAAATTAATACCATACAGAAGCAGATCGAGGAATTGAACCCGTATGAAACGGTGGTTCACAGAAGAAAAGTCGTGGTGAGATATGAATTGGGTCTTAGTATGATTGATGGTAAGGTTTGCAATGCCCTTACACAAACTACATAACTATAAATTCGGAAAATCGTCCCTTCATGCTTGGATACGGTGTTTTGAGTGCCTATTACATTTATCGTACAAGCTAGATGTTCAGTGCTGGCAGGTTCGTAAACCATCGAGCAAATCGGGTAGAGAAAAGAGTGATGAACAAAAAAAAAAGATGAAGAGAAAAGGAAAAATGTAGAAGCTGTAATTGCCGAGAACAAGTTGAATTCAAAGCCAGGTTGTCTTTGCTTGTTGATATGACTAAACAGAGTTACGGGAGCACCAACGATGGTAATACGGCTCGCAGATTTTTCGAGCATTACGAAACATCAGCATTGATAACCGGGTTGGATAAAGATCTTATCTACCGTTTTTATGTTATATTACAAACCATATTCTGCGGTTTTGTTATTGATCCTGACAACTTCAAAGAGTATACCTTGAAAACGGCAAGAGAGTTTGTCAGATTATATAGCTGGTATCCCATGCCTACCAGTGTACATAAAATTCTGGTTCATGGACCAGAGATAGTGCGTCACGCGTTACTACCAATTGGTCAAATGTCTGAAGAAGCGCAAGAATCTTGCAACAAATATTTCAAAAAATAGCAGGAGCAACCTGTAAGATACAATGAAAGATGTTTTTGGGATATTTTTAATCGCTTCAGATCCTCTCATCTCGAGCTGTCGCAAATTGCCTCGCAAACCCCTGAAATCATTGTCTCAAAGTCTCAGTAGTGAGGAAATAGAATTGGAGACTGATTCAGATTCATTCTCAGATACAAGTGCATGTTCAGGACCTGCAGACTATATTGATGAAGAAGGATTATTTTTCTTATGAAAACAACAGTATTAAGACATTCATTATTAATGTAAGGTTACATAGTTCAAAATATTTTTATATAAATAAAATCCTCCCATTTCTACACCACCGTATTTAATAATTTATCAGTCTTACACAAACTTTTACAATCACCCCAAAACCCCCAAGTAGAGATTTCCAGAACGGATACTGAAAATTACATCTATTTCACTGTAGCGCATGCGTATGATGGTACAGTGGCGCCATCTCGGAATTTGTCAAAACTGGCAACGGATTCGTGATCAGCGACCCGAAAACCCCCCCGAGTAGATATTTTCAGGACGAATAGTGAAAATTACATCGATTTTGCTATTGCGCATGCGCTGTACGGTGGCGCAATCTCGGAATTGGTCAAATTTGGCAACGGCTTCGTCATCAGCGACCGCAAAAACCCCCCGAGTAGATATTTTCAGGACCAATAGTGCAAATTACATCGATTTTGCTATTGCGCATGCGCTGTACAGTGGCGTCATCTCGGAATTGGTCAAATCTGGCAAGGGATTTGTCATCAGCGACCCCAAAAACCCCGAGTATGACTGTTTTCTGACAAGTTTTTGAATTTTGGGCATGTTTTGGGGATTTGGCCCCACTGTGTGCCGCTGTGGTATTTTTGAGGATTGTTCGAGACGAAAACGTTTTCATTCATCTGTTAGCAGCCAAAACGAGGGTAGCACCTTTAAAAAGGCTAACCATACCGCGACTGGAATTGTTGGCTGCAACAATAGGTGCGAGATTATATACCTCAGTTAGAGAAAACTTAAACTGTGAAGTTCGATCCTTTTTCTGGAGTGATTCATCGACGGTGATCTCTTGGATTAGAAGAACGGAAGAATGGACAGTTTTTGTGGGAAACCGGGTAAAAGAGATTCGACAACTAACAACAAGGGAGTCTTGGAATTTGATACCGGGCGTTCTGAATCCCGCTGATCTTCCGTCCAGAGGTTGCACCGCACAACAGTTATTAGAATCTAAATGGTGGGAGGGTCCAAAATGGTTGCTTGAAAAAGAGGACCAGTGGCCCAAGACAGATTTTTTGTGCGATGAAGACGAGATATTGCGAGAGAAAAGAAAGACAATAATTGCAACGACAGTAAATATCTCTTCGGATGAGTGGCATTTGGGTTACTTCAGTAAATACAACAAAAGTATTCAAATGATAGCGTGGTGCTTTCGTTTCATTCATAATATTAGAAAACCGACTGATAAAAGAATAAGTAGTGTTTTGAGTACGGAAGAGTTGAAGTCAAGGACTTACTAGTCTTTTACGCGAAAAATACTGGATACTTGGTGGAAGACGAGCAATTCGGTCGGTTATCTCCAAATGTATGGTTTGCAGGAGGTATGACGCGAAACCGTTGTGTGTGGAAATGCCGCCATTGCCACTTGACCGAGTTCGGGATACTAGAGTGTTTGAAGTGACGGGAGTAGACTTTGCGGGTCCACTGATTCTCAAAACTAATGAAAAGAGTTGGGTTTGTGTGTTTACGTGAGCGGTTTATCGGGCTGTGCATTTTGAACTGGTGACATCCTTATCTGCTGAGAACTTTCTACAAGCTTTTCGTCGGTTTGTTGCGCGACGTTGTCGACCGAGGACAATCTATAGTGACAATGGGACTAATTTCGTGGGTGCGGAAAATTCCTTCGCCAGATTAGATTGGGAAATTGTTTCTGGGTTTTTGTCTGCACAGCGAATAACTTGGAGATTCAACCCTCCAACTGCAGCCTGGTGGGGAGGGTTTTGGGAACGAGTTATCGGTATGCTAAAGAAAATCTTGCGCAAAGTACTGGGTTGCGATTTTCTTACATATGAAGAGTTAATGACCGTACTGTGTGATTGCGAAAACGTTGTGAATTCTCGACCTATGACCTATGTGTCCGATGACCCACGGGACACGACACCACTAACACCAGCTTGCTTTTTGAGGGATCTAGAAGAGAGTCGTTTGCCCGATTGTGATTCTGTTGACCGCAATTCTCTTTGTTATAGGATGGTTCATAGGCAAAATTTACGACAATCATTACGGTTCCGGTTTCGAAACGAGTATCTGGGCCAACTGAAGTTTTACCGGTTAAAAGGATTAAAGAAACCTATTGGGAGATATCGTTTTCATTGGGAGCGATAATCAGAAAAGTATTGACTGACCTCTGGGACGGGAGGAGGAACTGTTACCTGGCAAGGACGGTGAGGTTCGACTTATTCGACTGAAATCAAATGCAAATACAAAAGCTCCGTCCTATTCAAAGAGTGTTCCCTCTGGAAGTCAACAATCTAGGTGTCGGACCGGAGAAACATGAAGAGAGAAGTAACAGTGATTGTTCGGGAGTGCCTAAAAGCAGAGTACCCGTTTTAAAGAAATGTGCTAGTTCGGGAGTGCCTAAAAGCAGAGTGCCTGTTTCAGAAACCGACACTAGTGCGGGAGTGTTGCAAAGCAAAGCACCCGTTTTTGAAATAGTGACACGCTATGGCCAGAAGGTAAAGGTACCAGACAGACTGACCTATTAGAGAATAGTCGTTATTTTTTAAATCTTGTTCCTATTAGTGTGAGGAATATTCCTACACATATATCGGAATATCCCTCAGGTGGGAGGATGTTGCGGAAATGCTAAATTGTTTTCATTCTTTTATATATTTGTATGTTTCATGTGTTTGACTGCTGTATTATGAATCATATAGTTGTACTGTTTATAAAGTTAGCTTTGTTATGTCTTCGATATTATATGTACCAAACGCTGTTGCGCTATTCAGAAAAAAAGTAGTCTTAAACCGGCAGTTGATTGACTCAGACCTTTAGATTAACTTTTTATATTTTCGTGTTTATAGTGACATAAATTTGTCTAGTTGAAGTGCTATATTTTCACTACGTCCAAACTAATGTACGAGGTTGGACGGGTAGTTTTTTCGAGTACACAACAGCTATTATAAACTCTTCAAATGCCATTCTCCAATGCACAGCAAGAATTAATAGGTTTCTGCCCCAACTCCTAAAGTGGTATCGGAAATGGAAACTTTCCATTAACGAAACCAAATCGGAGGCAATCTTCTTTTCTCGTAGGCTCCGAAAACCTCCCTCCATCATGGTCAACAACCGCCCCATTAATTGGAGCAGTTCTGTCACCTACCTAGGTGTCGCCTTAGACAGATGCCGTAAAACGTAGCAGCATCTACTAGTGGATAAAGTTTGATTCCGTATTTGTCGGTCTTTGATTTCATGTACTGTCGAAAAGGACATTTTCCTCGAAAGCCAACCATCATCACATCAATTACAACGTTCTCTGCCACTGAATATGGTAAAAGACAGTTTTGTGTACACATATCTAAAACATCTCTTATTGGCGCAGCTTTGTTAACAGTATAACGAGCTTGTCGTGTAGTAGCATCATCAAACCGCAATGAATTCACTAAAAATTTTACTCTCTTCACTGACATAGTAGTAGGAAAAATAGGTATACCTATCTCATCACTTGCATGTAAATCTTCTAAATTGGCGTGTGATATCTTCAAGGATCTCGCTATGTACAACAATCCGAAAAGTGCTCGAATTTCCACCGCATCTGTCGATTTGCACTCACGTATTCTGTTATACGATGGCGCTTTTTTTTAAATAAATTTGTTGGTATATCTAACAACTTTTTTAATAATATTCTCTGGAATGAATAAACTCCAGGCTTGCGTAAATGTTGTCACCCCCACACCATTCCTACTGGTACCCGCAATACTTTGAACTTGACGTCTAACTCTGTTATTGTTAGATTTTTGCCACTTCCTTACTTTATCGCGCCCTGTAAAACAGCTACTTATTTATGAAAGTGGCAAATCATCCTCTTCTGAGTCCGAGCAGTTTGATTCCTCAGCAGATTGAGGTCGCTTCTTAGTAATTCCTCGAGTATTGCACTTTGTGGCAACCGTCCACGACTCATTTTATATAAAAAAATCCAAGCTTAATTCGATAATATTGAATGATGGCCAAAGAACAACTACGAGCGTGAACGATGGTATGCCGCGTTGAGCGTCGCGCGTAACGTTTTCGACGACAGGCGCGTGTAGTCTTTTCGACGACTGCACCGGGACTAAAACAATTGCGATCTGTGGAATGGCGGGAGCGCCCCGAGCGACGTTTTATTCTTTATTTTGCTCCCAATGACAGCGATAGGCTACTAGAAATGAAAAATAAATGTGATGGGTAATAATAATAAAGTGAACAAAAATGTACTAACCGCGGTCGATTCGACTACGCGCGCCCACTTGAAGTTTAATGCCACAAGTTTTGTACAGATCAATAGTTGGGTACCTAATGTTAAGATTATACATTGTTTTTAGAATCGATTTGTGTACAACATCCAATTTTTTCAGGTAGTTTTGCCTAGCTCCATCCCACGCTATAATGCCACAGGTTATTATTGGGTAAACCAGTCCATAATAAATAACTTTCATTTGACCTAAATCTAAAAAATTTCGAATCTTTCTAAATATAAATATTAATGTCCTCAATTTCTTGGTTAAAGCCGAGATATGACTGTTCCAATTCATGTAGCTATCTAGAACTATACCTAAGGATTTAGCTTCTTGGACGTTATTCAAATTGATATGTCTACTATTGATAAACAATCTAATATTAGTTTGTTCTGGAATGCTATTTCTGTAGCATCCAAATGGGATAACTACAGTTTTATCAAAATTCACTGTTAGGATGTTATTATTAAACCAGCAGATAACTTTCATAAATTCTTTTTCAGCAATTTCAATTACATCTTTCCATTTATTTGCCAAGAAAACAATAGCTGTGTCGTCCTCATATGCAACTAATTTCCCAACACTCGTTATATCAAAAAGATCATTAATGTATATTACAAATAATAAAGGACCTAGCACAGATCCTTGCGGTACTCCACATTCCACCGTTTCTTTCCGACTAATACTACCATCAATTTTGATTTGTTGTGTTCCATCATCTAGGTAACTTTTAATTGAAAGATTTACAATGCCCCTGAAACCCATACACTCTAGTTTATTTGCTAATCTCTCCCGTAATAGTGTCAATAGCATCGATGGTAGATTTATTATTTAAGAATTCGAATTGAATGTTATTTAATATTTTATATTTCTCAAGAAAATGTATCATCCTACTTTTTAAACACTTCTCAAAAAGTTTAGCAAATCCGGACGTTAGTGAAATTAACAGCTTTCTTCTTATCACCGCTCTTGAATATAGGGGTAATTTCCGCTATTGGAAAGCTTTTGGACAATATCCCACAATAAAAATATAATTAAAAAGTTTTACAAGTGGATCTGTAATAAAATGCACCAATACCTTAATGGTTCTGTTATTTACTTTATCAGGACCTGGAACAACTTTTGAGTTATTAATCAGGAGAAGTAGCTCATTTGTAGTAACTGGTTTGAGATAACAAGATTTTTTATTAGTTTTACATTCGTAATTTTGGTTATTATATTTAATTTTGTTTGTAAAATTTTTTCCTACATTACCAAAATAAGAGTTAAAATTATTAGCTATTTTTCCCCAGAGGGCTCCACACTTATTTTTAGATTGTAGAATCTCTTTTTTCTTATGATTATTTTTGGCCTTTTCTATTATGTTAATTAGCTTCAACTCCGTCATTCTGATTTATGTTACCATCGTTGTAGTATAGGTCCTAATCATCAATTACATAAGGATTTATATTTTGTAGCTTCCACGTCTCACTACAGATAATTATATCAATTTTAGTATTTAATCTCTTCATTAATGCAATTAATTCATCAAAGTGTTTGTCCAGACTTCTGGTATTCATCTGAATTGCTTTTAGCTTTTTATTTTCTAAATTAATCCTGGGAAGTTCCTGTTCTATATCTTCAATAATTGTTGTGAATTTATCTCGGGCAGTTTCAAAATCAACTAGATTATCCAGATGTTTCATATGGGTCTTTCAACCATTGCAACTTGGTTGAAAAGGGTAGTCAATCTCACTTATTCTTCTCTTGAGTAGCCTTCTATAAGAGTTGCACATTTTTTTATCAGTTATACGATGATTGCTATTCCACTGCAGTTTAAATTTTGAGTTAGCCTTGACACAGATTACACATTTAAAATGTAAACTTTAACAGTCTTATGGTTGCTAGCACATTTATTGCAGCTTGAGGGATTTCTACATTTTTTTGCACTATGGTTGTATTCATTGCATTTAAAACATCGGTTTAAATTGAATTCATCAATTACTGTAGATATTGCCATCTTGTGTAATTAGTTCCCCATGACATTACTTTAGCATAATCATCATTATCTACTTCAGCAATTGCACATGTGATACCTTTACTATTTGGCTTGCATATATGTTTAATCCTGAAGGAATAAAGATTTAGGTTATTTTTATTGACGATATCCTAGCTAATGTTTCTGAGTTAATAGAATCCAAAACTTCTAGTCCAAGTATTTTTACTTGAGGATTTTTAAGCTGCTTGACTTCAACCTTGGAAGCTTTGATTGTAGTTAAAATGGATACTGTACTATCAACTGATTTCTTGTTATCACATTTTATTATTATTTTGCTCTCACCTATCTGTTTGATAAGGTCTATTTTTGCCTTATCTACTGCCAGCTTTTCCTTGACTAATCTGAGGATGTTTTGTGTGTCTCCTTTGTTAATGCTTTGGATAACTATTTCAGGTACCATGGTTTGTTCTTGTGTTTGTTGAAAAAGTTCATTTTCTGAGGCAATTCCTATCTTGCCATAGGTTTGGGTGTTTAGAGCCCTTGCAAATGTTGGAACGTGCATTAATCTTTCATTAAGTTCCTCTAGCAAATTATTTTTACTTTTTAACTCATTGTTCAAATCAACTAAAATGGCCACAGTAGCAAATGACGTGCTTTGCAATTGATGGTCTTCATTTCTTGAGTAATATACTCCAGTATGGATAGTTAATTGATTTTTGACAAAGTGCGACGACTATTTCTTTTGAGTATTTTGTCGTGTAGTTTTCCGAAAAGTCAATTTAGATCATGGTCTCATTATCAGTCACTTTTTCTTTCAGCTCCTTTTTTAGTTTATTATAGTTATAAATACCATAAAGATGTTTCACTATTGGAATTTCTTCAGCTGAAGTTTTTCTCAACTCTTTGACTGTAGTTGTAATAGGAATTTTACTTTAATTTTAAATGTCTTTTTCTCTCCCTTAATAACCCTTTCTTTGTTTACAGATTGCCATTGAAAATACGTCACAGAATCTTCGTTTTCTCCTTCTACTTCAGTTCTTTGCAAGTATCGCATAGTCCATATATACACTAAAGTCGCAAACGTATTATTTAATAAATGCTTCGGTATCACGACTACCTGTTTGATGTAAGCTATTTAATTTCCTTAGTTTTAGAAAGCTCTATTGTAGAGTGTAGCGAGCACGAGTGTGTTTGTGTGCGTTCGGGCACACGTGTGTGTGAACGACTTATCGATTCGCCGACTAGCCGCTGGCGCCTTTCTTCATGTGCGCCGTATTTCTAAATGTATGTGTCGTACCTGCGTTCTGGAAAAGCAGTTAAACGATCTGGATGTTTCTAGAGGGTTCCAGAAAGGAAACAAAATAGTATTTAAAGGAAGAGACGATCGCCGAGAGAGTGGAAATAAATTGACCGTTGCAGAAGTGAATCCAGAAATAAATTGACAGTGAAATAAATAGCGCAATGAATTGTGATATCTCAACAGTAGTGTAATAAATAGAATAATTCATAACCTAAGTTTAGTAATAATTTAATAGTGTTTTTAAATTCTTCAATAATTAGTGTAAATAAATAGTTTTTGTCGTTATCAGTATCAGAAGTTAATTTTGTTAAACCCACGATGGCAAGCGCTCCCCGCGGATGTGTTCTTTGAAGCTTACGGTCCAAATGATACACACACCTAGTCGCTAAAACAGAAGCTGGTGAGGTTCCATACGTGACTGTGTTCATTTCGTATTCGATAACAAGATCTGTTGGGATGAATCCCTACAGGTTTTTTTGAAAGGGCCTGCAGCCTAGAGCTACCAACACCTTGCCATACATTTTAGTATGATGTCGCCTGAAAGGACAAATTTGTGCATGCGGAACCTAGCAGGAATAGAACATAAATCTTGCTGAATGTTTGACCCTATTAATAAAATGTTATTCAATGTACTGTACTGTTTGTATTGTGCTAACAGTAACGGCTGCTTATGCATTTTGCGTTCTAGGTTGTAAAATCTTTTGACTGTTACGTCCTTAGAAATCCCTAAACATGATGCGTGCGTGCGTGCGTGCGTGCGTGAGTGTGTGTGTGTGTGTGTGTGTGTGTGTGTGTGTGTGTGTGTGTGTGTGTGTGTGTGTGTGTGTGTGTGTGTGTGTGTGTGTGTAATGTCTATACCTGCGATTGCGGACCCCTACATAGTTCATGTGGCAGATATTCAGTTGTTATGTGGAGACTGATTTTTTTTCAAGGGACTACTTTCTATTGACTCAATTTTTTAGTTGGTTATAGCATCTCAGCAACGACGGACGTACAATTTTGATAATTATGGCTCTGATTTGTGTTTTATTTGTGAGAAGTTTCTAACGGAAGGTGATTCTGTTAATGTAGTGCGTGGCTTGAAAACTTTAAAAACCGAGAGTATCGAAAGAAATGATGGTTACATAGACTTCTTAAATACTTTAACCTCTGTGGATGTGCATGTCTAGTGTAGGAAAGTATACATCAGTAAAAATTCTATATCAGCATCAAAACGACGACTAGAGGAAAGTGAACCTTTACCATCATCCAGTGTACCTCTAAAAAAAAGGAATGAGGTGTTTGACTTTAAAACACTGTGTTTATTTTGTGGCCAAACAGCTGACGTAGCAGAAGAGTTAAAAAAAAAAGAAAAGTATCGATGAACAATAAGTAACGTAAGTACTCTGGATTTCAAAGACAATGTCATCAAAAGAGCAAAAGAACGAAAGGATTCCTTAGGAGAATTAGTGAACGATCGTGTACTACATGTAATCGTCTTGGTTGCAGCTGAAGCAAAATAACATACCGTTTGCTATACTAATTTTTTTGAATCGAACACTATCTACTAAGAATAAGGCTTGTAAAGAAAATTAAGTTACTCAAGCAATGAGAGAGATTTTTTGTTACATAGAAAGTAATGAAGATTCGCAATTTACATTAAAAGAGCTCAAGGATGTTCTTACGGAGTATGTACCAGATGACAAGACTATCTTAGCAAGACTTCAACAAAAATACTTAACTGATATCGTAATTACTAAAAAAGTAGGATCATTTACTATTGTATCTATTCGTGACACACACACCAATATTCTATCAAAAAATTGGTACGAAAATAGAAAGAGTACTCCGGAAGAAGGAAGATTGAGGATTGTCGAAGCTGCAGCAGCTATTATAAGAGAAAACATTCGGGCCTTGATAGTTGAAACCAAGTAATATCCACCTCCAAATAAAATGTTAGATAACATTAACGAAGAAATACCTAAAACTCTTATTACATTTTCTACACGGAATGATATTAAAAATTAAAAAAGGCAGAACGGAGCATTTAAAAACAAAATGCACGTCAATAAGCCATGCAATAATGTCTTCGATACGAGAACAATCACTTTCATCACCGCTACTATTAGGGCTTTCTATATTTCTTCATAGAAGATATGGATCAAAAAGACTATTAGATGTTATATCTACCTTGGTATTTGAAGCTTCATATAAAAATACTGTCGAGTATGAAATTTCAGCAGTTTACTATCCGCAACCTCGTATTTCATCATCAAAGTCAGGTGCGTTAGTACAATATGTTGAAGACAATGCTGATATAAATGTCCAAACTCTTGATGATAATAATACTCTCCATATTATGGGAATGATTAAGATTATTACTCCAAAAGAAGCTGTTATTTACGATGAACGCATACAAAAATATACAAGGAAACCAAGTGCAAATGAGTTGGCAGCAATATCACATGTATCTCTTCTAGCATATGAAAAGCCAGTTGAGCCTGGATACAGGTTCAAGTCGAAAAAGTGCATGATGATGTAGCACTAACAAATTAGAAAATTGAATGCAGTTGATTTTTTGTGATTATATGGGAAGTGGAGGAATATTTCACAATGGCCAGGATGACATGGCTACTTTGAACAGCTAACCAGAAATAATAAAAATTTTTCAACATCTCAAGTCATGTTTCAGCCTTTTATTGATCAATCCGCTAGTAATTTAGACACGATTTATACCACTTTATATTGCGCAATGAACATCGCCAAATCACATGAACAAAAAACTTGTGTGATTACTTTGATCAACCCCTTTACTCTAAAGCACGTGAAATGGTAGCTGCATCAGATTCTAACTCAGAAATATTTAAAATAGTTGTTAAACTTGGGGGATTTCATATGCTCATGTCATTTCTTGGATGCATAGGATATGTAATGAACGGAAGTGGGATCAAGGAAGCTTTGGGTACAATATATGCTACTAATTCAATCGACAAAATGTTAAATGGACACGCATATTAAAGAAGTATCAGAGGTCATACACTATTACGACTTGCATTATCAACGATAATTTTTGAAGACATGAAGTTGGAAGATTCTGTGTTGAATAAGTCAACTGAACAAACAACTTGTCGTGATGTTGCTTATGAAGGTGTAGAAGGTTGTATAGGTAGTTCGAACTCATTTACTAATCAATTTCAAGATAAACTGGAGGAACTGAAAGCTCAAGGTCCTACGGAACAGTTATGGGTACAATATTTTGATATGGTATCCATAATACTAGACTTTCTTCGCACTGAACGACTGGGACTCTTCGAAGAAATATCTTGATGCACTACGAAAAATGCTGCCGTATTTTCACGCTTGTGGTCACTTTATATATGCAAAATCAAGTCATTTATATATTTAAGATATGATGAAATTGAAAAAGACAATGGATCAACAAACTTTTCAGAAATTTAAAGATGGATTCTTCACTGTGAGACGAACAGAAAAATTCTGTTCTGGTACATGGACAGACATGATAATCGAACAAAGTCTTATGAAGTCTATGAAGACATAAGGGGGAGTATCTCGAGGTCGCAGTACTCAAGAGAGTGTTTTATGTAAATGGGTGTATACTATATACGCTACAAATACAATTTGTGAAGAAATTGAAAAGTATTGTAATATTTCATTAGATTCTGCTGAACAACATGTTGATGCAAGAGATTCAATAGTAAAAAGAGATAACATTGATGTAGGTAAACTAGTTGAATGGCTTAAACTTCATGATCCCTTGCCAGAAATAAAACAATTGGTATCCTTAGCTTCTGGAATCGTTGGAAATGACCAGATTAATTGTTACAAAGCCCATGAAATCGGATTACAATCTATGATGAACATAACTGATTTGAAGTTTAATGAAATAACTTTGAAACGCGCTGATAAGGTTTTGCCGCTTTCAGTTGTTAACAAATTAGCCAAAATTAACAATTGTAAAGTCTCTGTAGATCCATTGTTACTCTTCCAAAGGATAACTGTAACCATACAGTTTGAAAGTAATCTCGAAGGATACCTTCAATATGAATTAAGTCTATATCCAACGTCATTATTTGACAGTAATGACATAAGAAAAACCACGAAATCTACATTATATGATGATATGACACCTGTTGATATTGAATTTAATGAAAATGATGCAACTTGTATCATCGAAGGTCGATTTCTTCTGCATCGCGTTGTATGGAATAAATACGATACTTTTTTGTCGTTTTAGATAAATAATGATCAAAAACTGTAGTTGTATTTGACGGATACTCGGACTACACTAAAAACATAAAAGCAATGGAATAATTAAGAAGAACTGCTGCTCTTTCAAAATCTTATGAAGTTTGTTTTGATGAAACAATGATTATGCCAATCAGCCAAGATAAGTTCTTGTCAAATCAATATAATAAAAAGAAACTTATTGATATGTCCATTGAAAAGTTAAAGAGTGTAAATATCACAACAGGACAAGCCAGAGATGTTCTTATTGTCGAAACTGCTTTTGAAGTATCCAAACGTGAGAGGACATCGTCATCATAGGAGAAGACATAGATTTGCATAGATGATGATGAAGAAGAAGAAGAATGAGAAGAAGAAAACTGATATTTTTACACTTCAGATTTTTGAAGAATTTTAAATGTACATTTAATTTTAATTTTAATTGTAACAAAAGTACAGCTACTAAATAAAAATTGAATTAAATTACATTTACTTGATTTATTTCTATTTATAATCTATATCTATCAATCTATTTATTTACAATCTATTATCAAATAAAATTAAATATATATATCATATATAAAACATCATTTAATACAATGTATTAATGATTTAGTAGAGGTATACAAGGTATTATGCACCGAGATTCACGGTTGACCTTGTATTACAGTATGTATGCTTGAGCGCTGGGTCCTCTCCGCCCCTATATCGAAAAGGGTTGAACGTATAGAGAAGAAGTTAGGACAAAAGTTGTGGCAAATTTTTGTATCTTTAATTTTCATAATAGGTGTTGAAGTCATTGGAACCATAGAAACGGAGATAATTGCGAAAAACAGATTTTCGTGACCTTTGACCTCAAATAACTTACAACGCAGACACGAGATAATATGAGACTTTTAAGACAACTTAAGAACGCCAAAATCAAGCTGTACACGAGTTTCCAGTTTATTATCTCAAATTCCGAGGTGAAACCCTAAAGTGACTGGACTAGTTCCTAGTAACATAATGAACTTTTATTTTAAACATATGACAGTATTCTCTGAAGAGGTTATTATCGAATTCAGTATCGTTGTCGCAAGTTATTTGTGACGGATAATTATGATAAGCGAAATAATGTCTAATTTTGTTTAGTATAGGGTGACCTGTCCAACAGTTAACCACTTGTACACAATCAAACATGCCCATATTTGGCAAACATGACGTAACTATTTCGTGCAACCACGCGATTTAGATGTAAAAACGGCTATACATCCCTTTGCCCAGTTTGCAGCGACCTAGCGCGAGTGTCAGTTGTATGACATCAAATTTTGTGTTTTTTAGTGAAAAAGTTAAAAAAACAAGGTGAGTACTTTTTCTCTTAACTTCATTTGGTTTGATTTAACAATAATCATTATTTGTCGAGTGTGTTGACCGACTCAAAATGCTTTATTTGGTATAGACATTATGTGTGTAGTGACGTTTATTTAAATGTGAAGTAATCTCAACGGCTTTGGGAGCAAGGTGGTCTACAATTAATCAAATGCAGTTGTTACACAGTTAACCATGGTTAACTGTGTACCAATTCTGGTTAGTTGTGTACCTGTATAATTTTGTCATGTTTGTTTGTAAACTCTTTAATGTATTGTATACTTACAAAGATTGTCAAATTTTCTTTTTTTATTTTATTTGTATTCTAGATGGGGCGTACTAAACAACAAGAAAGAAAGAATGGAGGGCATTCAGCAGACGCTATGAAAAGGGCTATTGAATTAGTCCAACGTGAGATGAGCATAAGGAAGGCTAGTAAAGAATGCCAACTTAGTTACCCAACAGTTAAATTATATGTGAAAAGATCCAATGAAAATGCCGGTCAACCAATACGTTTAACACCACACTACGAAGTCAACAAAATTTTTACATCAGAAGAAGAAAATGACTTAGTAAAATATATTGAACATTGTGCTGAACTATTTTACGGTCTCACTGCTAAAGATTGTCGACGCATCGCATACCAAATGGCTAAAGTAAACAACCACAATATACCGCAATCATGGATAAATTCAGAAATAGCTGGATGTGAATGGCTTCGTGCATTTAGAAAGAGACATCCTGAAATTTCCCTGAGAAAACCAGAGGTTTGTAGCTTGGCCAGGGCCACTGCTTTTAACAAACATAATGTTGAGTCCTTTTTCCGCAATTTAAAATCTGCCATGGAAAGACACCCCTGCTTTGCAGATGGTACTAGATTCTATAGTCTAGACGAAACATCTGCTACTACTGTTCAGCGACCAGGGAAACTATTAGCACGGAAGGGCACAAACGTAGCAAAAGTTACAAGCAGTGAAAGGGGTACCTTAGTCACAACATGCTGCATTGTTAGTGCGACTGGACAAGCCATACCACCAGCTATGGTATTTCCCAGGAAAAAATTTAAACCGCATATGCTTCATGGGGCGCCACCAGATACGTTGGGTTTGGCTGCAACTACGGGAGGGATGAATACTAACATTTTCGTGGATGTCATAAGACATTTGATTAAGCATATTTCAGCTTCAAGAGATAATCCAGCACTTCTGCTAATGGACAATCATGAAAGTCAGCTTTCAATTGATGCTCTTCATCTTGCAAAATCTTCGGGAGTCACTATTTTGACTCTTCATCCACCTACGACGGCCAAGTTGCAACCAATAGACGTAGGACTAAACGGTCAATTTAAAACATATTATAATGCAGCGGTAGATTCATGGCTGTTGAGAAATCCAGGGCAATCTTTAACCATTTATAATATTGCAGAGTGCGTCGGATCTGCATATTTAAAAGCCATGAATCCTGTAAAAATAGTATCTACAAGAAAATGATTCTCTAGATCTTGATTTGCAGTTGAACTCTACCAGACAAAATAATCATCTCACACCACCATTGGTACAGGATACTGATCCGTTGCCTAATGCTACTACCATCCAGGATAATATTTATCTTGCTTTCAATGAGCAGACCCCGTCAATAATAGAGGCTCCTAACTTACCGATTTCATCTCTAGGTCACCGACAAGCCAGTAATCCTACTGCTTCAACAAATAAAAAATTTCTTTCTCCAATTGATTTCTTGCCATCGATAAAAGTGAAACCTCGTGTTATGAAAAGACGCAGAGTTCCAGGAAAAGGCACGATTGCGACTGACACTCCTGAAAAAGATGCTATTAGTAACAAGAAAAAAAAAGAAAGCACATTGATAAGGCAAAACAAGGTCTATTTAAAGGTACAATGCGAAAGGAGTCAAACAAGAGGAAGAAAAAAGCTCACGTTATAGAAGATAGTGATACAACAGATGAAGAAGAATTTATAGCCAGTGGATTATCGTCTGGTGGAGAAGAATTTCTAAGTGGAAATGAAGATGAGGATGATAAAATAGTGCTCAATGATAACTTTATACCCCTAGCCCGAGATTCAAAAGTAAATGAATTTGTCGTCGTCTTATTTCCACTGAAGAAAACATTTGTCTACTACATCTAAATATTAGAAAAAATTGATGATAACAAGGAGGATTCGGATTTTTTTGTAAGTTTTTTAAGACTGAAAGACGAGACGCGTCAAACATTTTGCGAACCTATCGAACCAGATACAACAGCCATACAAGTACGGGATATTAAATATATATTACCAGATCCAAAAATTATTGGTAGCAACCGAAGGCAAATGTCTTTCTCATTTAACGTTTACTTCGCCATGTAGCTGTTGAGTATGCGTTAAATGTTTAAATCTCACTATATTAAAAATATCTTTTTGTTGTTTATACTTTAATAACAAATATAAGGTTAATTTAATAATATATGGTGTTACTATTTCAAAATAAATAATTTATCATAGTTAGTGATTAATTGTGTACCTCATGGTTAACTGTTGCAATTCTCCTTTCTTAAAAAAACATTTTTTTTTTCTAAAATCGTTAGGAAAACGAACAGTCCCTCAATGCCAACATGTAGCCAATGAACCTGCTTTTTGACAAAAATAGAAGAAAACATGTTCTTAACGAACAATTATGAGGTACGGTGGTTTGAATTTTATGTGGCTAACTGTTGAACAGGTCACCCTACTAACAGCATTCATGTCTGGAACATAATAAGCCTATAGTCGTGTTCTTCCAGCTTTAATCGCCATTTTGTTAATCTGGAGTTAGGGTCTTTAAGAAAGACGTTTTCAAAAAGATTTATTAAAACAAACACAGTACTTTAACTAAGTTATTAAAAATAGGATACAATAACCCGTGAAGACGAACAGTCGCTAGTGCAAAGACTAATACGAAGTATCGTCTTGTTCGTCATCCACAAAATTGGTCTTATTTATAGTTCTCTTAAGCTATCTATGTTGGGGGTAAACAGAGCCTTTATTTTTATTTATTGTTCAGTAGTCCATAATATAATTCGTGCACTCTCCACTATGGTACGATTTTACCTTTCTCCTCGACCATTTTGTTCTGGCGTATACAGTGCAGTGCGCTCATGACCTATCCCCTCTCTCCCTAAATACTCCATAAAAGTTTTTTTACATAGCATTGTACTTTTTCAAAGTTTACATGCCTGTAATTTGTTGCAGCATCCTTGAAAAGTAATAAATATCTCATACCTTGAATAGATGAGATACTCATAGGTCCACAAACATCGCTATAAACCAGGTCACTGGGTTGTAATTCTCCTCGCTCATATTTGTGGAATGAGAAGTTGCACTGCTTCCCGTATGCACATGCTTCACATACAAAATTGTTTTGTCCATTCATGTGTTTAATTTGTTTTACATTGATATGTCCTAACCTTTCATGCCACATTTTCATATCACTTTGACTATTTTGAACCAAGTTGCGTGTATCTGGAATCACTGTTTTTATATCCAACTCATACAAATTGTTTTCTTTAATATTTGCACTCATCACCACTTTATTGTTTTTAAAAATTAGGGCACTTGGATCCTTCTTTACAATAGAATAGAATTTAGTATTATTACCCCTTCAGACAATCACTTTCTTTTTAAACCTGGTACATAAAACACATCATTCAGTTCAGTAGTCTCCCACTGTTCATCGACATATAGGTATAGCAACACTTTTCCAATGCTAGATACTTCCACATATTGTTTATGCCATGTCAATGACTTCTGATTACATTCAGAGAATTCCAAAAAAAGCGAAGCTAGGATCTAGAATTGAGCGAAAAAGAGCGGCTCATTGTAGAAGGTGACAGGGCCTTCGGAATCGGTCGTTTGGTTTCTGTGCGAAGTTTGCGTGGCCTGATACTGAGGCCCGGAGATTTGCCACGAATGTGATTGCAGCCTCGGGGAGAGAAGGTAAACCGGTTTCAATCAGAATTTGTGTGTTTCTGACGAACCTGGGGTAATCTAGTGCGGAGCGAAAAATCCGCATGTATGTGCCTTGCAAAGGTTTCAGGCGGCGGGGAAGGGAGCAACCCAGACGGGAATGGTATAGGAACAAATGCTCCTAATTATTGCGTTAAACGCACGAATTTTGGTGTGTTGGGAGATGGTTTTATTTCGGAAGAAAGGTTTAAGTGCGATGAATGCATCCAGAGCCTTGTTGCGAGTCGCTGTAACATGGTGTCGACAGTTTAGGCATCTGTCGAAGACGACGCCTAGTTTGGTGATTGAGCTACTCCATTTAATGGGGCGGTTGTTGACGATGATGGAGGGAGGTTTTCGGAGCCTACGAGAAAAGAAGATTGCCTCCGATTTGGTCTCGTTAATGGATTTCCATTTCCGATACCAGTTTAGGAGCCGAGGCAGAAACCTATTGATTCTAGCTGTGCATTGGATAATAGTATTTGAAGAGTTTATAATGGCAATGTCGTCAGCGTACAGAGCAGTCATAATGGAAGTTTGGGAGGGCATGTCCGCGCAAAACAGGTTAAACAGAATAGGGGATAGTTCGGAGCCTTGTGGGACACCGGCTGTGACGGGTTTACTGGCATAGAGAGCAGAGCCAACGCGGACCCGAAGGCTTCTGTCTGTGAGAAATGACTTAATAATCCCAACTAGAAAGTGTGGGATGTTAAGGGCGATGAGTTTGGAGATAAGGCCTTCGTGCCAGACTCGGTCGAAGGCTTGTTGGACGTCAAGAAGTAGCATGGAAGTGTAACGCCGTTTGTTAAGGTTATCGGAGATGTGTTCGGTAACTCGAAGAAGTGTCCGGTGCCGTGTTGCCTGCGGAAACCGTGTTGAAAATCAGGGAGAAGGTTGTTTTGCTCCACGTGGTCTAAGAGCCGATCGAGAAGGATAGATTCCACTACTTTGCTCAACGAACTGAGCAGACTGATAGGTCTGTAGCTTGAGGGAGAGCTGAGGGGTTCCCGTTTTTGAGGAGACAGATGACAATGACTTCTTTCTAGACCAAAGAAAAGTGGTGCAGCCGCATGGACTTTGAGGACTCCGTTGGGAATTCCGTCAGCGCCAGGGGCTTTTCTCTTTTTCAGAGAACGAATAGTACAGAAGATCCCACGGGGTGTAGTGTGTAGTTTTGGGAGACGGCTTTGGTACGCTCGTGAAAGTTGGCAAGGTCCTAGGACTAGGTAGCGGGGAGCACTGGAGATTGCAGCTTTTTCTTCGTCTGAAGGGTAGGTGGAGCCGTTCTCTTTTAGTGGTGGAAGATGTGGAGCTCTGGTACGAAGAGAATGGATCACTTTCCATGTGCTTCGGGGGTGTGTTTCTGCCTGAGCGATATAATCATTGAAGGATGCGCTGCGGAATTCGGTAAGATGAGTTTTTAGTTCTCGTTTGAGGGCGTTTACTTCTGCACGTTGTGTGGGGTTGCGGCGTCTGTTCTACAGACGTCAGGCCTTGTTTTTCCTCTTAAGGAGGTCAAGAATGTCAGCGGGAAGAGTATTGTCTGGGTGGTGGCGGGGTGGGAGGTCGTGGAGTGCTCGACGGCGCTGGTAATCTCGTTTGAAAGGAGATTAACCTCTTCATCGAGTTCCTCTATTGTGCAAATTTGAGTGCACTTAAAGGAAGATGTCTCAAGGGTGTAGCGCAGATGTAGCCAGTCTAACGAGGATGTTAGCTTTGGGGTGTTGTAAGTTAGGCGGTCGATTTCGATTTGAATAGGAAGGTGATCTGAAGTTAGTTCGTTAAGAACTATAGGGTCGGCGAAGAGGTTAACGTTCCTTGTGAGGAAAACGTCTAGGATATCTGGAAGTTTGTTGTGACGATCCGGGAAGTGCGTTAGATCTGGGGGGGGGTTCAATTGTGAAATCGAAGAGAGTTGGCAAGAAGCGAAATGCCTTTACTATGACTATATCGGCAGCCCCAAGAGACGTGCTTGGCAATGAAATCGCCTGCGACGATAGGCGAGATGTTTGGTGGGAGTAGAAGGGCGAGGTTTGAAAGAACGTCGTCATCTGGGGGGGGGTATAATGAGATAATTCTGACGGGGCCGGAAGTTGAAATGATTTCAATGCCAACGGCTTCTAAGGAGTCTGTAACCAAAGAGAGGCTTGTGTTTGATAGAATTTTTTTTGGTGCGTCGGTTTTTCGCGGTACCTTGGGTTAACCGCGACAGGTAGCGCGGTGACTGCCTTTGCAGTTCGCGCAGCAAGGAGTAGAGTCTTTTTTGTTTTTCGCCTTGCATTCAGCTGAGACATGGTTTCGGCCGCAGAAAGAACAGACCTAGACAGCGCGGCAGTAATTGGCCGTGTGAAAGAATTTTTGGCAGCGGCGGCATATGGGAACGTCTTTGTTTGCTTTCTTAGGCTCAACTTTGACGTTGAGCCCGCAAATCCTGCCAAGCTCGAATATTGTCTTGGACTTTTTGTCCGATTGATCAAGGCGAACGGATACCAGCGGCCAGATTTTACCACCGTGGGACATGCGGTGGACGCTACGGATAGCAAACCCTTTGTCAGTCAGCTCAGATTGAATATCGTCCGTTGATATGGAATCACAGATTCCGCGAAGGACGACGTGAAGGCGGAGCTGGTTGGTAGTAAGCTCAATGTTTGATTCGTCGAGGTGAGAGGAGAGGCGGCGGAAATATCGTGGCTTCCCATGCCACGGAGAATTTTAGGCCAAAGGGTTTTTTGGCGGATAGAAATTGGGGAACGAGCTGCGGCACCATGGCCGGCGGTTTCGGGGACGGACTCGTTCGTCGACGTCGCAGAAGATGACGACGAAAGGAAAGGCGTTCGTCTTTGGCGTTTGGTTCGACGGCTGTTAACTTTCGTAATGCCGTCGACGGAGGTGGCAGAAGTTGTCTTCGACGAGGCAACTACCTTTGAGGACGGGGCGATGGTAATAGCGGAGGTGCTCGGCACGATGTCTTCTGACATGGGAATGGGCGTGCCTTGGTTGTCAGCATGCTGACGGATAAACGTACCAAACAGGGTTAAGTTTTCCTTCAACTCGCCAAACAAAACGATGGAGTCGGCGAGTGCAGGACCCTTGGGGAGAGCTATTTTCGAAATGGCAGGCGTCAGAAGCCAAAAACGCTTTTCGATGGGCGTGGCTTCGGTTGTACGGAAAAACGACGGTTGTTTTGTTAGATTCCGGCCGTGAAAGCCTTTGTTCTTATATTTCTTCTGAACTTCTATGTTTAGAGTCTCGTGTGCCCATAGCCTTTTGGATTATGGGTTTCTGTTTTAAAAACGCTTTTTTAGAGACCGTAAAAAAACGTATTTATTCATTTCTGTACAGTCTCAATACAGCCATTTGCAAGAATACTAAGCAAGTACGAACTACTAATAATTTCATAGACCGAGGCCATAGACAGTGTTGCCACTTAGTATTAAATATTTCAAATTAAATTTTGTTATCTATATCTAATAGACGATACACACACACTTTCCTATCTATTCTGTACTACAGGGGAGCAAAGGCGTCGCCTCTTTCGATACATTATACTGATTACAGCCTTCCATTAACTTTTCAATTCTTCACCTTTCCTTTTGTTTTCCCATACCAACCTTCCCTTTTCAACAGTTTTGACCTTGACACACTTCTCCACATATGTACACCACTGTTATGTCTTGCTATTAGTAACTCTACTTCCACACTACATTTATTTCATAACAACTTCAACTACATATACATGTTTTATGCTCCATCAACATTTACAATATTATTACAAACTTCCCTTACATAACCTTCTCCAAATACAGTCTTTCTACTTATACGACGGTTCTCGGTGTAAAAAAACTCGCAACTGCAAACCTCCACAATGAATGTGGATCGAAGAGGTGAACGTCAAACACCCACAAATTCGGTACTCGCGTATACAACGATATTATTGCACTATTATTCGCTCCACGCATTGGTAGATATCGAAAGTTGTTCGTGTCGAAGTACAATACATAAGTAGGATAAGCTTTGGAGTAAATTTTACATTATTACATCATTAACAAAATGATTATGCTCTCTTATGTACTTCGAACTTTTTGTAAAATTTCCAAACTTAGCTATGCTTACTGCTCCTAAATTTTCTTCATAAATTTTAATAGACTTATTTAATTTCTTAATCTTCCAACAAATCCTTTATAATTTTCAACTTATTTACAGCTTCTTGAAACCGTTTTTACACTAGTTTGTTTACGCGTTTTCCAAAAAACACATCTCCAAAACACCTTATTATATACCCAGATGTGGACTTATACTATCACAGTAGTTATTGATGCGGGTTACTATATCTGGGTCACGGCTCCCCAAATCTAGGCCATGGTCCATCCATCAACATCTTACCAATTTTGCACCTTTAGAAGGTCTTTCTAGGTCATTCTTCATCTGAAGACGTTAGACCATGCCCCTTTTGTCAACAATACCAGAAGCTTTTGTTGAAGACCCTCTGGAATTGTCCTAAAATGGGGTGGAGCCTGTATTTATTTGAATTTCCCGCTTAAAGCTATTGCTTATTGAATTTTGAAACGAGATGTCGCTAGAATACTGAAAACGTCGTTTTCTGTAAAAGTGTGTGTAATTTGTAGCTATTGTTTTTTGTCTATTGAATTTTTTTTCAATAGATGTCGCAAGAACGTCGAAACAAAATGGAGCGTGGACAAGGCTATGCCAGTTTAAACTTGAATTTTCCCTCCAACATGAACTTTGGAAATAAAATTCTTTTATTGGTAAAATAACTGTAACGATGGTTCATCTCGTTTTATCAGCACTTTAAATCATAAACCAAACAGGCTATTTGNGAAACAAAATGGAGCGTGGACAAGGCTATGCCAGTTTAAACTTGAATTTTCCCTCCAACATGAACTTTGGAAATAAAATTCTTTTATTGGTAAAATAACTGTAACGATGGTTCATCTCGTTTTATCAGCACTTTAAATCATAAACCAAACAGGCTATTTGTTCAATGAAATAATGCATTTTGCTGACAATATTACTGTTTACTTACAAATGCGTTAATTCTAACCATATATGTTATATCTCAGAGTTTCGATAGAGATAAACAAGAATTTGTTTGACAGAACTAATCCACCACAAGTTTGTTACACTTATGCTGATTAAGTGGATAGTTTCGAGTCGGCTTTCCAATACGTTTAATAATAGAACTTATTTAAATTGTTTAACAACTTCTCTATATTAAATTATTGGCTCGGAGTCTCTTACCAAGTCTTATCGTTTGATAAGTCATTAGTTTACCGAACTGAAGTGTAAATATAAAGTTAACTTTAATCATAAGGACAGTAAAGGAAACCTATTAGAGTTTTCCCCGAGAATTCTAGAAGAAAACACTACATCAGTCCGATTTACCTGTGAATATAATCCAGGTGTCTACAATTCGCATCGAGTGCAATATAGTCAGCGGCTCATACTGTAACGGATCACCTTGTCACGCAGTATACGAATTCACACCTGCAGTTGATCCAGGTTATTCCATAAATATNTATTTGTAAATATTTTAAACTTATAATCATAACATTTATTTGATCAAGCAGTAGGCATTACATTATTATAGGCTATTAGTCGTAAGTTGGTCCTAAGAAAAACCCCATAATCTGTATATATTTCTTACCCCCATTGTAAATAGTTTTATTACCTCTTTTGTACCTCTCATTCCTGTATACCTACCTATTAGTCATTTGGAATTTTCAATCACTATTCAATATTATAAATACCTAGTTTGTAGTTCTATTGAATTTCTTAGGACCAGGCATAATTTGTTTGTGTGTGTGTGTTAGTACACACAATTCTGGTTGTTGCCCCTTCCATCAGAAGGGTAACATAAATACTAAAATTTGTCAAAAAAATAAGTAGTCGTAGTCGAAGTCGAAGTCGAAGATTCGATTCGTTCTAAAACATTTCAACTAAAAACTCCACTTTGAGTTTCCAGAGTCTAAGGTAGACTCAGCTGAGAACAATTCTCATAATCAGTTGTTACTTATGTAAAAGTGTAAATAAATGTACATATACATTTTACAGTTCCGTGTCTTATTTATACGGTGGTCCTTCGATCAGGTATTTATATATGTGGTACAGCAGTACACCCGTTGAGAAAAGATATATTGTTTTAATCGAACCTCAACAAAAAACATTGGTCCTTCGAGCCGGATAAAAAACATAAAAAATCCAGTTATATTCGTCCACATTGAGTGCAGTCCTACGTGTAGTTATTTCGGAGATTATCCAAGGAACAAGGATTATTTCTGATTACGTAATATTCAGTGTTGTGGGACGCGTCGCTTGCTGCCCGGTCCTTCTATTCGAACTCCTTTCGAAAGCCAAAACAGCCAGCCCATATATCCACCAGGATTCATTGAAAGCCGAATCTGTGAGCCGTATTCAGGAATTCCAGCAGCTCCAGCTACCGAGTTTGAACATTCATCAGAAACACGTTCTGTAAGTGCAATTTCCTTTACCTATCTCCCTTTTATTACCTTTTTTGTGTTTTCCTTGAGACTGATTCAATTTAAAAATCATGAGTTAGGAAGAAGTAAGAGCGAATGAACTACGAGAGTTTATTAATCGTAGGGCACCTCTTAAATCTCGAATAACTCGCTTTAAAAACAAGGTACATGAATTAGAACAGCAATCAGATATTGATGATAGGGCCATAGCACAGTTAAAAATGCGTCTATCAAATATAGAACCTATTTTAAATGAGTATGAAGAAATTCATGCGAAAATAATCAATCTTTCTGATGATCCAATTCATGAAGGTGATCTAGAATCTTTTGAAAATACTTATTACGAATGTACAGCATGCGCTAAAATTCTTATAGAAAAACACACCATAAATAAACCATCTTCATCATTTGACTCTAAGAATCCGCAATCACAATTAGGTATAGATAGCGGTTTAATTCAGCTGCCCAGTGTATCGTTGCCTAGTTTTAGTGGAGAATTTGAGAATTGGGTAGTTTCGGGATGCGTTTGGCTCGCTGATTCATGATAATAATAGTTTGAGTAAAATTCAGAAATTTTACTATTTAATTTCATGTCTAAAGGGAGAGGCGGCACAAGCCATTAAGTCATTAAAAATTTCGTCAGAAAATTACCCTATAGCATGGGATATCTTATGCAAACGTTTCGAAAATAAGAAACTTATAATACAAAATAATATTAAGTCGCTCTTTAATTTAGAATTCTTAAAGAAAGAATCACATCTTTCACTGCAACATTTTGTAGATGATATATCGAAAATAATGCAATCATTAAAAAATTACGAGCAGCCAACTGTAGACTTATTACTTATTTACATTGTAAGCGCCAAATTAACCCAAACAACTCGATTCCAGTGGGAATTATTTAAACATGAAGGTGAATTTCCGCAGTTTAGTGAATTCATTCAATTTCTAGAAAAACGATGTAATTTTCTAGCGTCAGTAGAGGTCAATAAAGGTCAATTTGATCTAGTTAATAGCCACAACAGTAAACCAACATACAAACCAAACATTAAGGGTTGTGTTAGCACGATAAAAGTATCTTGTTCACTTTGTAAATCATCGCATGCTATGTTTGAATGCAGTGAGTTTTTAAAACTATCGGTACAAGAAAGGATCTCTCAAGCAAGACGTTTACACCTTTGCTTAAATTGTTTAAAGAGAAATCACAAAACCCGAGATTGTACGTCTCGTCTATGCCAAATTTGTAACAAAAAACATAATACCTTGTTGCACCTTCAATTTCCCAATAATTCTAATATAAGTAATAATTCTGTAAACAGTAATTCAGGTAATAGTCAAATCAATAATCATAACAATGTAATTCCTCATGAGACACATAACAATAGGGATATAGTTGTAGATAACCACCCGCAGGTGGAACAAATATCTCATTCAAATCATGCTTGCAATATCGAGACATATCAAACGTTGTTATCAACCGCGCAAATTAAGGTATATGATAGTAACGGTAAGGAACATGTATGCAGGGCACTTTTAGATCCAGGTTCTCAGTCGAATTTTATCACTGAAGAGTTTTTTCGCAAACTTGGGCTAAGACGTGACCCCTTAAAGTTAACTGTCATTGGTATTAGTCAAAATTTATCAAATATAAAGTCAAAAACTGAGATTCGCATGCAATCATGCGTAAATGAATTCTCAACTACATTATCATGTTTAGTAATTGATGAAATTACCGGCTATCTTCCCAACAAAGCATTTGATTTACGTCAGTTAAATATACCAAATCATATTCGTTTAGCAGACCCTAAATGTAATAAACCGGGGAAAGTAGATATTTTATTAGGTGCAGGTATATTTTGGAAATTGCTGTGCGTTGGACAACAAAAGTTGGGGAAAAATTTACCATATATACAAAAAACAAGATTAGGGTGGATTATCGGTGGCACATTTTCTGAAAATACAAATGATATCTCCCACGTAAATTTATGTTTAACATCAAACAAAGAGGACATTCTTAACAATAATTTAGAAAAATTTTGGAGAATCGAAGAATGTGCTAATATTCGTAAAAATTATTCTCCTGAGGAACAATATTGCGAGAAACATTATACAAAAAATACGGTACGCGATCCAGCAGGAAGGTTCGTTGTTAAATATCCGTTAAAACAGGACGCTTCTGTTATAGGTGATTCCAAGTTACATGCAGTAAAACCTTTATATTCCTTAGAGAGGAAACTAAACCGTGATCCTCAATTAAAGGAAGAGTATACTAATTTTTTGACAGAATATGAAAATTTAGGTCATATGTCTAAGATTTCACCTAATAGTGATCACAGCACATCTCATTATTTTTTACCTCATCACCCGGTAGTAAAAAGTAGCAGCTTAACTACAAAATTGCGCGTTGTGTTCGACTCTTCAGCTAAAGGTAGTTCAGGATTATCGCTTAACGATATTCAATATGTGGGGCTTACGATCCAAAACGACCTTTTTTCAATTCTTTTGCGCTTTCGCAAACATGAAATTGTATTGACAGCTGACATAGCCAAAATGTACCGTCAGGTAATGGTACACAATGATCAGCAAACCTTACAAATCGTTCTTTGGCGTACAAGTCCTGATAAAGAAATCTAATATTACAAACTTAATACGGTAACATATGGAATGGCATCAGCGCCTTTTCTTGCAATAAGGTGTTTATGTCAACTTGCGAATGATCATCGCGAAAGTCATTCTAATGCTGCCGACATTATCGAAAATGATTTCTACGTAGACGAGCTGCTAACAGGTTTCGACTCCCGTGAAGAAGCAGTTTCGATTCAAGAACAAATAGTAAACATTTTAGGTTCAGCTAAATTTCAATGGACAATATCAGGTTTCGTTATTATGCTCTAAGTCGCGTGTAGCACCATTAAAAACGATTACACTTCCGAGGCTAGAATTATGTGGAGCAGTATTGTTAGCTCAATTATACCAAAAAACAGTACAAGCGTTAAAAATGTCATTTAATAAATGCATATTTTGGTGCGATTCAACAATCGTGTTAAGTTGGATAAACGCAGCCCCAAGTAANGACTCAGCTGAGAACAATTCTCATAATCAGTTGTTACTTATGTAAAAGTGTAAATAAATGTACATATACATTTTACAGTTCCGTGTCTTATTTATACGGTGGTCCTTCGATCAGGTATTTATATATGTGGTACAGCAGTACACCCGTTGAGAAAAGATATATTGTTTTAATCGAACCTCAACAAAAAACATCATTAATCAGTATTATCCATTATTAAATCCGTGTATCTTCATTATTATCAATGTGTTGATATGACCCTTTGTCATCGTGATCATTTCTTTTTCTTGTAAGTACATACAATAAATGTATCAGATAAGCTAGAGCAACAATAAACAGTCTTATTCTATAGGTAATAGATTCTAGTTTACCTGTTACCTTTTGTAAAAGAGAGAGGGAATTATAGGGTTCAATTGATATTTTAATAAAACAATTGAAATACATTAGCATACAATATGTGCTGTTTGATTTCCTTATATAGACTTCAACTATCAATCTAACCACATTACTTCTCATTGTTTTTTAAAACAGGTTCGCGTGCTTTTGTTCTTTTTCAAGCAAAACAAAAAAAAATTCACCAGATTTTTACATTTCATTTCATAATGCTGAATGCAATACGTATATGTTGTTATTTGTATTTGTTTCTACCCCCTGTTTGTGTCATCCCTACCATGTGTCCGATCAGATCGCTTATTGATGCCTGGGAACATCTAACAACTAAAGGGTTAAAATGTCCCTTAAATCCGAGACATATTGTCAAGTGCTGCCCCTGGGGATTAGATTCCACTAACCCCACGTAACGTGGGGTTAAAAACTGAGAATCTTCCCACTGCCCCATGGAGGTGTCCATCTGATAACCACACTTTACAGATGATAATTAATTAACACAATACAATTGAAAGTAAAACAAGAGAACTTGATTTTGTTTTGATTGGCTTTTATTCTATGTGGTTGTATTGTTTTTAATTGTTATGGTTGCTACTTGCCGAAAATTGCATGCGTTTGTTTAGTTAGATGAAAGCTTGTTTCGTATATGACTTTCACTCTACATAAAAGGTCGTTTTTCTCCTAGCGAATTTTATCTGATCGGATCGCAGTTTTAAATATCACGATTACAAATGGTCCTTGACAGGCCCCTGTTGTTAAAATCGTACAACGTTGAAAGGTGGCATGTTTTTCTTTAAAGCTTTTGGTGTAACATAATGTGTGTATGACAACCGGTAACAGCACGCTTTGGTAAAGATTACGCCACACTTTGTCAAACGTGTTAAAATAAATTGTTATTAGATAACAATTTTTTTGTTCGGCACTGTTATCATCATGAATTCATGATTTCTAATTAAATCCCTTCTCTCTACTTGTTATATGTATCACTTAAAAACGCCGTATCGAGAATAGTGTTTTCTAATACCAATACACGCAAATCTACCCGGCTGACCCACATAGATATGTTAATAATCTTCTGTAAAAGTATTTAACAATAATTATCCATAATATTGCAGATTATAATGGACTAGCTAATATTCCTGAAACGCGAAACCTATTGTTAAGTAGCCTATTGCTTTGGCCTACATTTTTAATTGTAAATCGAAGAAATAATTCAGAAATACTCCTTAGGTGATTGTTCCCTAATCAATTATTATCAAACAAAGATTCCTTTAACGGAATAACTTAAAATTAATAATTTTCCAAGTTATGTTTGGAATATACCTATATGATAAACGTAAGAGTCCGATTGTGAGTCATCGGAACAAAAGCGTGCAGTAATTGTTTTTGAGTACGGTAGAAGAAGCAAGAAGGTAAAATATGATGGCACTTAAGGCGCGGAGCGTTAGTCGGTAATTAAAAGGTAATTAAAAGCCTCCAACGACACCTTCATGTTGGTTGATCTCCATGAGTTCCGTTATCGGCATGATCGTGACATCTCGAACGTTGGATTACTTTTTATCGGCAGGCAATTACTTGAAATTTAGCTTCTAATGACGCGTTTCAGAAGAACGTCATTGCTCTTTTTCTACCTTATAACAGCGAGGTACAACCGCGCTTGTTGCACACACACAAAACAACACACGTGTGTGTGTGAGTGTACACCTTCATGGGCCTGTGACAGACCTGGATCTTCGATGCACGACGTCTGATGTGCGATACCATCTGCATGTCCGTGGGTATATATAGTCCCATGGCGATAATGAAGAAGGTACTGTTGTTATTCACGCGCGTCGAAAGCGTTTAATGTCAAACAGGCGATCGGTAGTGAGAACATCTAGACTTTAGACCATCACTAGGAGCAGTGAACAGATTTGGACAGGACACCAAGACACATGCTGGTACGGTGGATGTCAAAATTTTAGAGAGAGGAATATAAATGTTTTTGGAATGTTATTAATTAAGTACAAGCTATTGAAGTATAGGTAGGAAATCCTCGTGGTATAGACGTACTATGGTTGTATGGTCCAGGCTCTTTTTCCTGTTATTTCAGTCTCTCCCAAAGTGGCTTTGAAACAGGAGAAATCCTGCCAAAATTCAATTCTTAAGTGATACACACAGTGTTATCATAAAAATCACCATATTTTGTTTGTGGCAATCTAGAAATGATATTTTGTCAAATAGCGGAAACCATTTCAAGACACATCCAAAGGTTTTCAAGTTTTCGAACAAAAAACAGTTGACAGTGAGGTGAAACAATAGAAATCCTGTCAAATGTCACTGAGTAGTTCTTGAGTGGTACACAAAAAGTGTTATCACAAAAATTAGAGTATTTCAACACCCAAGGGGATGATGACAACGAACCAAAATTTGTGGCAATCTAGAAATGATATTCTGTTAAACAGCGAAAACCATTTCAAAACCCATCCAAAGGTTTTCAAGTTTTCGAACAAAAAACAGTCGACAGTGAGGTGAAACAATAGAAGTCCTGCCAAATGTCACTGAGTAGTTCTTGAGTGGTACACAAAAAGTGTTATCACAAAAATTAGAGTATTTCAACACCCAAGGGGATGATGACAACGAACCAAAATTTGTGGCAATCTAGAAATGATTTTCTGTTAAACAGCGAAAACCATTTCAAAACCCATCCAAAGGTTTTCAAGTTTTCGAACAAAAAACAGTTGACAGTGAAGTGAAACAATAGAAATCCTGCCAAATGTCACTGAGTAGTTCTTGAGTGATACACAAAAAGTGTTATCACAAAAAACACCTTATTTCAACACCCATGGAAATGATGACAATGAACCAAAATTTGTGGCAATCTGGGAATGCAAACCATTTCAAAACCCATCCCAAGGTGTTCAAGTTTTAGAACAATAAACAGTTGAAACTTAGATAAAACACAAACAGGTCCCAAAGATTCATTCGTCAAGCTTAGGTCCGAAAGCTTTTGGTTCAGATGCATTCAGCGTAGTTTTGGAGAATGCGAAGGTTATTGTAGTCATAGTTTTCCTTGGTACTTTATTGTTGTGTCTTAATTTTTTGATCGTACCCATGTGATCACGACAGTGTGATGTTCGATGTATTAACGGTTCTTGTATTTAGTTCACACAATACACACTTACGTAAGCACACACACACACCGGTGTCGATTCATCCATAGCTGATGATGATAATAAATTTGCGGCCAGCTGAACAGGCAACGTTCCTTCTTTTGCGGACAGTATAAAATTACTTGCAGACCAATCATAAGCGACATATATGGTCGACAAAGATCTGGCATGCATGTGTGTATGTGTCCGCATGTAGTAACAAACAGTTAAGCGTGTCCCGCAGGGGAAGTTCGAGCTCACTCACGGCATCCAGCGATTTTAACGTAAAAAAGCTCGTTACTCTCCTCCTAATGCAAACTGGTGTCGAAGACCATCTTTGGAAGAGACCATTATCTGTCCGTAGGTCGACATTCTTCAGCTAAGCGCAAAAGTATGTCCAGTCATAGTCGATCTAATGGAGTATTTTTCTGACTGAAAGCTCCAGGTTTCGTACCATGTGAAATCTTCAAAATACGTCGGTAATCCTTCCGATTATCTACTTATATCATATCAAAATCCATTGGCGAAATCTTTAAAAAATTTATTCCTTAGTATTGAAATTCATAGTAGTCATTGGTAAAATCTTTTAGAGACTTTGGATTAACGATGGTTATCATTTGTTTTAATGTTCTCGTAAATTGTTTGATTTGATTGTTTCGCAATTCAGTTGTGTGGTTGTTAAGAGCGCTTTCGCGATTAAAAGATAAGCCGTAGTAGAATGTCAAATAATAAACGTTTATTAAAGCGATGATGTTGTCGCATAACCTAGATGGGACATTCGATCTCGGTGGGAAGCGCTTTTTATCGAGTATCATCTTTCACCCTCAACTAAGCAGCAACGCGAGCAAATTCCCGATTATTCTTCCTTCAATGAACCCGCACTTCTCTTGTTTTATTAAGAATTGTAAGCAAGTGCACCACCGTAGACTTTATAGGTGTACCGCCTTTTTCGTCATCTTCTTCACCCGTTTTTCATAACTTCTTTTACGGTCACGATTTCGCTTCACAAAACAAAACACAAAAAGACAAACGAAATCCGAAAGTGAATCAAGTAGAGTATGTCTGAAGTGAAAAAAGTTGAAGACCTTTATTTGTTGTTGCAGTTGTTTGTTTTTCTACAATTGCTGATTGTCACTTTTTGTTCCGATCAACTATTTTCAATCAATTGTTTGAAAGCATATGTGTGTGTCATAACTATGTATGTAATATGAGGTAACTTTTGAGTAGATTGATGAGCAATCTCCTCAGAAATGTAAAACTTGCCAATATAGTCCGTGTGAATACAGAAGCTAATAATGTTTTAGGTAATTAATCAGCCACGTTGATTGATTTTGACGCTGAACCGTGGGGATAATTACATGTCGGTCTTGTCGACTCTACATGATCGTCATTAATCCATACGAGTCGAATTGTTTTTCATGATGCTGTCAAACCTTTCAGGACCAATTACGCTCGATTATTATTAACTCATTTAAACAGTATTATAATAAAACAATGGCAGAACAGAAGCATTTGTTTTAAATGGGACTACAATATGTTATTTTATATCTTTTGTTTTTCACAAAACAATAGAAATTCGAGATGCAACTTTTTTTTAACGATTCAATACCCACTAATGCAACCACATGGGTTTCCAATATGCCGTTTCTTTTTTCGAATTATCTACAATAATAAAGGCAATAATTTTATTGTATGTAATCCATTCTGCAAACCTCAAAAAAAAATGGCGTCCAATGTACATATATATGTGTATCTATAAGCATACACGTATTTGATTTCTTGTGCAAGTTTCAATTTCTCGGAACCCGTTCTCTGGTTCACATTAAGAAAAAGAAGAAACCACACCCGTGAGTGTTGTTTATTTAGCCGCCACATGTGGCTCTCTTTCGCATTACAATCTTAAGTACCTAGATGTACGTACATGTATGATTTATCTAGCGTTGCTTATGGTCGCCGGTGTATAATACTGGATGGATAATATTGCCGTGCCATCAATATAAAGCCGCGCACAATCGAGATATTAGATATTGTATATTATGGGCATCATTGGGTGTTATTTTTCACTGGAATAGGGAACAAGATACGAGACGCCGTGCGGTAGCAACGAACAGAGTAATCTAACTAGTAGCCACAAACAGAAGAATGCTTTTCTAATAAAACTAACTATTCATCTACTTTTATTAGTCGTAGCAGGTAGTTGTTACTAGAACCATCAACCTCGTTTAGCTTCAGAGTCAACTTTATTTTATTACTTTTGTAGTTGTACGGGTGCGAAACATGGACAGTGGGCGTGGCGGAAAAGAAAAGGTTAGAAGCGTTCGAAATGTGGTGTTATAGGCGGATGATGAGGATAACGTGGGTAGAAAAGGTTAGAAATGAAGAGGTATTGGNTAAAAAGAAGTCACTTCTATGCTCGAGAACGGTTAATTTAGAAATTCCTAAAAGGTTGTTAAAGGTGTATATTTGGTCACGGCGTTGTACGGGTGCGAAACATGGACAGTGGGCGCGGCGGAAAAGAAAATGCTAGAAGCGTTCGAAATATGGTGTTATAGGCGGATGATGAGGATAACGTGGGTAGAAAAGGTTAGAAATGAAGAGGTATTGGAAAGAATAGGAGAACAGAGGACTCTATGGAAGTCAACAAGAAATAGGTGAGATAGGTTGATAGGACACCTTCTCAGGCATGAAGGTCTAGTCAGAGACATATTAGTGGCAGAAACAGGAGTTAAGAGGGGTAGAGGTCGATCTAGGTTAGATTACTGTTCGCAAATAGTTAAGGATGTCGGTTGTTCTAGTTTTAGGTAAATGCGAAGTTTAGCTCGGGATAGGAAAGAGTGGAGGTACGTGTCCAACCAGTCTTAGGACTGACGACCCTATGATGTTGAGTAGTATCCTGTCCGGTCCTGTTTGTGATCCGGTTCCCTCAAAATCCTTATCAAATAATCGTTGACACCTAAAAATGGTTTCAGCATAGTAAAAATGGCATCAATATCTATATAGCGCTTTCCTAATTCTAGACAAACACAGTCTCCCTAAAATATATTAGGATTTGATTGGAAAAAGGCGCGCGTGGTGTAGAATAAATAAAAACTTTTCGAAAGCATGAAAATCGACCACATAACAAAAGACGACCGAAGACTGAACCTCGAAAATGCTACTACAGTCGAGTCGTTTCAAAATAATAACAAGACTTAATCTTTTCTTTTTGTTCCGGATAGACGTATGCACCAACAAAAGGCCACCTGGTCTTTTGGGGGGTTGTCTGCCTCGTTCTCGTAAGCACCCCTATGTGCATTCTGTTTGTACAGAAGCAGCGGTAGTATCTACGTTTTATTTAATAACGCAAAAGTCGTTGTTGGACATGTTGCAGACATGGTTAGATATGTGCTTTTGTAAAATTTCTTAGCGTTACGACTGGACCTTTCGAAACATTTTAATATCTACAAAATTATCTATCTACACATGACTTCAATGCCCTTAGAAAAGAAACAGTGTACGTAGGAAATAGAAGAATGTCCATGCAAAGCGGATTTGTAGAACATAAACACAAAATAATGGCGCTTTTATTTCGGTAGATGAACAGTAAAGTTTTGAGGGATGAATTGGCATATATATGTCCATAGAGGCGGTAGATTATTATCAATAATTCGACCTTCTTCAGTACCTTTTTATCTGTCGTGTGTTTCGATTGTACGTTTTTGAGAAGGTTAGTAGTACGTGGTACTTTCGGCTCTATAAACCTAACAAGTGGTCTTTTCTTATAGGTATATTAGGTACTTATTAAAACGAGGGTGGCTGGAAGCCAAAATGAGCCATGGTTTATATTCATTCCTTCGTAACAAGAAGGCCTTTTTCCTTTCTCGTTTTATATACATGCATGCCTTTATTTACGTCAGCGGTTTACATGTATATTACATAGCACACACATGTGTGGCATGTATATGTGTATCAGCTTTCCTGTTTATGTGTCCTTATGTGTGTGTGTGTGTGTGTGTGTAAATGTATGAGCAGTGCATGGTGTCGGCCCACGTGTTCAGCATATGCCCCGATGTTGCTGGAAATAATGTCTCTGCTTCAGCTTTTAAGCAACAGGAGCAAGACAGGGACGTCTTCTAACAGGTCGTTGTCTCGAACAGGAAATCATCGGGACAGAATATTGTAACTGTACTCTCTAATGTGGTAATAATGAGGAATGATACTGATCGAACGATCTTCGGACATGTAAGATTGAGTTTGAGACCAAAATTGAGAAGTAGAAGAACTGTCTTCCTTAAAAAAAAAATTCATAGGACAAATCAGGTTAGAAGCGTTCGAAATGTGGTGTTACAGGCGAATGATGAGGATACCGTGGATAGAGAAGGTTAGAAATGAAGGAAGAGGTATTAGAAAGAATAGGAGAATAGAGGACTCTATGGAAGTCAATAAGAATAGGCGAGATAGGATGGTAGGACACCTTCTCAGGAGGGGTAGAGGTAGACAAAGATTAGATTACCGTTCGCAAATAGTTAAGGATGTGGGCTGTTGATGTTTTTTGGAAATGCGAAGATTACCTCAGGATAGAAAGAGTGGAGATACGTGTCCAACCAGTCTTAAGGACTGACAACCTTATGATAATGAAGATAAATAACATACTGCATCCTCATGCAAAAGCAATGACATTTTTGATGAACTATTTCAACGAAAAATATCATCTAAACCAAACACAGAACGACTAGCAACAACATAATACATAAGTTAGATTAGGATAATGCCAATGAAAACGCATTTGAACTGTAATTAAGAAACAAAAGAACACTAAAACTAAAAATAGTAACACCAAAACCTGTTGATTAAAAATTAGACAAAAATTGTTAGGTTTGAGACCAAAAATAAGAAATACATACAACTGAAACGACGAAAAGAAGGTTGAAGCAAACACGAAGACGAAAATTGAAACCAAAATTAAACCATACGAAAGATCAATATAAAAAGCACTGAAATCATTATGAAGAAAAAAACAATATACTTCAACATCAAGACATCGAAACTAAGGCTAACATGAGTGAAAAATGATTGGAAAACATTTACGACAACGTCATACACAAAAACCTAACATTATAAATAAAGATGGAGAACAAAGCGGAATTTTAGACACGAACAAAGACAAAAAGATAATGATCATCATGTTTCAGAATCTTTAACCGATGAAGAAAACAAAACAACATTGCACTAGCGAGAGCTAGATCGTAACCAGGAAGAAATTAGACTTCGAGATATTAGATGCATAATGTTAGTATCATTTCCAGTGGTTTGTTGATGGAAATAATACCTAGTAAAAATATCCCTCTTGCTGGTTGATTGCTTTTATCTTATGGATAATACTGTAACTCTACGAATATAAACCTAGGTAAACAATTAGAGTTAAAGTATAAGTAGGTTTTCCGTGAAGCCAGTTATTTTGCATATATACGATCACGAAGTGCTTCTAAATTAGCATAATAAACGTAGCGAGTTATTTCTTTCGATATCAACGCGAATAAATAAGATCAGTGGCAAGCTATAATTAGGAAGTTAGCTTAAAGTACCACGCCTTTAGTATAATTAGTGTACAATTCCGATGGCATTACATAAACGATCCAAATGGAAATCGACCATAAGGAGACAGTATTTGCAAGCTGATGATTTCATTTTTGACTCGACCAATGGATTTTCAATCCACAGTATAAACTTTATCTGCTACTGAATGTATTGGTTTGGCTGGTGTGTAGTCGACTTGGAATTAATGAAGTAATTAGTAATCTAAAAGGCATTAAAATGCTAAAACAGAGCGAAAACTGTTAACTACCTCAACAACAAATTCCAGAATCAATTGGTTTCACTATCAGAAGTGTGGATTGTTGTTAAAACAGAATATTTCTACAAGGAAAAACATTAAAGACGTAAATTGGCGATGTGGAATTCTTTTACAAAATTCTGGAATCTACCGTTGTTTCTTCAAAATTTTCTTCTTTGGCTTAATCCTCAAATCATCCTTTAAAAACTCCAATACAAAATATCTCCACAAGTGAAGGAACAAACGATAGTGATATTAATTGGCAATGTTAAATTCGTTTACAAAATTCTTGAATCTTCTGCTGTTTCTTCAAAATTTTCTTCTTTGGCTTAATTCTTAAATCATCTTTTAAAAACTCCAATACAAAATAATCTCTACAAGTGAAGGGACAAATGTTAGAAACAACTTGACAATGTTAAATCCTTTTTACAAAATCCTTTTGAATCTTCTATTGTTTCTTCAAAATTTTCTTCTTCGGCTTAATCTCCAAATCATCCTTTAAAAACTCCAATGGTTTGCCGATTACAATCCGTTACCGCCTGTTAGCAATATGGTAGGTATATCATGGTTTGTCAAGTGTGAACATCAGACGCAAGACCTGTATCGACGATCATATCGATCTATCTATCGTGTCTTTCTAATTTCTCTCTGGGATGCCTGATGTGATTCATATAAATCACAGACACAGACACGACCGTATACATTTATGCATGTAACGAACGCTCTGGGCTCCGCTGGTCGTGTAACCAGCCAACAACCCATCGTCGTGGTACGCACCGATGGTCGTGAAGCGAAGAGAAGTAGAAGAATGATTGATACGTCGATGTCTCTTGTTATGCATGACGAACATAATTTTTTTACCGTGCTTTCTTCTTATTCCTTCGCATTGTCGATCGGATATCGACATAATGATGACGAAGTGATAGATTTGATGTCCGGCTTGAATGTGATATTGTACCATTATCATTTGCCGAAGTATCGGCGAATAAAAGAGAGGACTACATTTAAATGAACTACAGGATTTCGTAACACAAAACGTACTAAATGCGAAGTTTACATTAATATTAAATAGTTTGTATTTCTTACACCAAAAGCGGATTTGTCGTTAAGATTAGATAGATAGTATTGGTACGCTGTAAATTCATTACTCAAGATTAATTTTAACACGTAGGTGATGCCGATATTCTTCAGATGCCTGTTAAGTTTCTCATAAACGACCCATGGTGGGTTCCCTTTAATGGACCTGCTGGTCGTTTAGTAGTGAAATTTTACGATTTTCTATACGCATTAGCCATCAGTGACGACGTACAGTTAGGCTTTTAGTTGCGACGCCAAATTTGGTCGATCGCTTAATGATTCTTGCATACAATTTTCGATCCATACGTCTTAAATTGTCTCTTGATTGGACCCTTCATTGGGCACTTGTTCAATATTAAAATTGTGAATGTCGCATTTAGTGTAGATAGTTGTTAGCTTCTTTTTATTTCTGGACCCGTTACGCTGACTGTCTTCCCACTTCACTTTATCTTTTCATTAGCACAATTGCACAGGTTGAACTTTTGACCTGGCGCAAAATGCATCCAGCCGTTTAGACAACTCGCCCACTATTAGTAATATATTGTGCTGATGACAAGTTTGTGCGTAGGTATAGTTTATGATAAAGGGGAAGGTGGAATTTACCTTACGTAAATCGTAAATAAATATTTTTCATTTTATCGGTTCTTTCTTGAATGAAATCGTTCATTCATAAAGGTGATAGCGTTCGCATATGGTGTAAATTGTTGTCCTTGAATTCAACACTACATAATATGTATGTACACACATTACGATGGTATATAAATATGAATGTAATCGATCAGTATGTACCAGAAGTATGCTTGCATATAATTATTTTTTTTTTGTAAAGTTGTGGGCTTGGTTTTATGACCATAAATAGAATATTTTTTTTATGAAAGTGTAAATTAATGCTGCGTATTCTAAGTTGACATATGGTCAATAAGGAATTGAAAGCAGTGTAAACCAATGAAGTAACAAAAATGAACGTTCAATAATAAAATATTGTCAAATTTGCACAAAAATGAAACCAGAGCTTTAGTTTAACAGTTGCTTCTTGTTTCTACAGTAGGTATCCACGCAGCATTTGTTTTATCGTAACAATTAACTCTATTGTTACCATTTGTTTTATATTATCTTTTGTTTATTAACTATAAAGTTATTTCGTACTACATATTTTTACTGCTGTAGCTTGTTGTTTAACAGACTGTTATTATTTGTGCATTTCTGAGGTCGTCTTCAATTAGTTGTAATGAGATCAATTGGTGGTGTTACTCATCGTTCAGCTGAGTTACATTACAAAATTTTTTATAATAAACGAACATCAACATCTGTGTTTTGTTTCTTCGTATTCTTCTGTTTATTACACTGATTAAAAGCAGCATCAAACGCAAATTTACAAATCTACAAATCTTGGACGACTGTTTTCTTTCAATTAAAGACTTTGTCTATCTGTTTTATGTCTTTATTAAAAAGAATGTTTTAAAATACTTCAAGATCTAGTGAAGAAAAGTCTTGTAAAGTTTCTGGTTTGTGGTAGGATATTTGTTCTTCAGATTTTTCTACCTGCACCTATACCTGTCCACCAGGGGCTCTTTATGATGTCTTAGTCTGCTTTATTCGAATAAATATTTACCTAGAAACCAGTCTAATCGTCGCTGGCGTGGTTTTTCATGGAATGTTCCTCGCTTTATGTTAAACATACTTCCCTGTAGCAGACAGTAGCATTATTCATAATGAAGCCCATCTTAAAATTAAGAAGTCATGTTCCATGTAGTACTACACACAATAATAATAATAATAATTATAAGCCTGAGGTTGTTCGGTAGAATGGTTTTTTTTGCAAGCATTTTCTTTTCTTGTTGAACGTAAGTTAAAATTTCTAAAAAATGTAAATCTCATTCATTAGAATTTACTTAACAAGCTTGCAGAGTAAGTAAAGAATCTTGCAACTGAAATACCTCTTGCATACCTCGGTTGTGTAGCCGGGCACTTATGTATACGGAAATCGAGAAACGTGCTACCGAATACGTCTCTAGTTAATTAATTAATCAATTCATTGACACTTGGAACGTTCCAAGATTTTTACAATTCCTAAACAAACTTGCTTTGTTATATTTACGTGGTTCTTTTCGTTTCCGTTCACATACTTGACATCTCTCAAACGTTACACCAAGAGTGGTATTTTGCAACTTTGAATGAGATAAGCTGTCAAGTATTTACAGATCGTGATTTAGAATATTCTTCGACAAAAATCGATAATTTGATAAGCACTTCAACTGAGAGAACAAACTTATAATGCTTTGCATCCCAGAAAATGCCCAGTCTTCAATAGTATTAATCGTATCTTCAATATACACATTAAAAATAGCAATGAGTAAAATTGATCGTGATTTTTATATAGACCAAGATAAAACCAAGACCCATTTAACATTGTCAAAAATATTTTCTAGATCTATAAATCCTACGTATACGCTCGTTCCTGTTCCTATTTTTTTTGAGTAATTCCCGCAAAACTAATAAAAGAAGTCACGTATTTTTTTTTCTATTTATTAATTGAAGTTATTATTCTTTTAAACCGTTCGACGATCGGTCCGGTCCATTTCGAATGCAAATGTATGATTAATGATCACGATCTATACCCAAGTTGGGTTTGCGAATCGATTAAGAGTAAATCGATCAAGTATTATATATACATACATGGCTGGAGGTAATTTTGACAATAATAATCATTTTTTACGGTCAACAGTCATTACTTTCCGGCGTCCAGCGAAGAAATATTTAAATAATACGCGATATACGGGGTGGGGCACGCTTATTATGAGTAATTCTTTCGGGAAAGACATTTATTCCATTTAATGTCCTTCTTATGAGACCGACAAATTGCCGGTGTCTTTGGAGCAATTGCCGTCTGTTATTTTCTAGTAAATCTTCGACGAGAAGATGATAATAGTCGACGTTCTAAGGCGCTGATTGAATTTTCTCGTTTTATTTATGACTCTCGGATCCATTTTGTCCGTCAGCAATTTAACCCCGTAGCCGCAGCGATCGTTGAGGCTAATTGGACGACCCATTAGCCGCAACAAGTCAGGCGACTCAAAGGTATTGATGACGGGGGGACTTCTATTAACGACCTTGCACCCTGAACGCGTCCGGTCGATTTGTACTTGGTTGCCGCTACTGACCTCGAGGTGTTCTCTTCTTCGATCGCTCAAGATAGCATTTCGCTTATTTCTTCATTCGATCGAAATATTGAGCGCGATCATCAGCAATCGATACTGCCATTACGCGTAATCGAACTTAAATTACCTATATCGGATTAGGAGAATCTTTGTTGTGGTTATTTATTGACACGTCGCAGAAGAAGGAGAATTTTCATATTTAGACAGTACTGTGATGATTTTCAAGATGGGATTTTAACATTGCATTTTAAAAGGAAGTTATCTGGGACCATTAATAGATTTAAATTATACCAATGCAAGGGAAGAAGAAGTAGAGAAAGAGCGAATATAAAGATAGGAGACGAAAGATTAGAAGAAGTGGCCCATTTTAGGTATCTAGGAAGTCAGCTAAGTCAGGACGAAAGGATTAGTAGATATATAAAGCAGAGGATAGCGCAGGGTCGAATCGCCTTCAATATAAAGAAGTCACTTCTAAGCTCGCAAACGGTTAATTTAGAAATTTGGAAAAGGTTGTTAAAGGTATATGTTTGGAGCACAGCGTTCGAAATGTGGTGTTACAGGCGAATGATGAGGATAACGTGGATAGAGAAGATTAGAAATGAAGAGGTATTAGGAAGAATAGGAGAACAGAAGACTCTATGGAAGTCAATAAAGAATAGGCGAGATAGGTTGGTAGGACACCTTCACAGGCATGAAGGTCTAGCCAGAGACAAATTGGAGACAGAAACGGAAGTTAGGAGGGGTAGAGGTAGACCTAGCTTAGATTACTGTTAGCAAATAGTTAAGGATGTGGGTTGTTCTAGTTTTAGGGAAATGCGAAGATTAGCTCAGGATAAGAAAGAGTGTAGGTGCGTGTCCAACCAGTCTTAGAACTGACGACCTTATGATGATAATGATGATATCAACTAATCTCCATTGATTTTGGACGACTATGTTTGGTTAATTTAGGTAGATTATGGATTAAGACACATCATCATCATCGTAAGGTCGTCCAACTGGTTGGACACGCACCTCCACTCTTTGCTATTCTGAACCAATCTTCGCATTTTCACTAGAACATACCACATCCTTAACTTTTTGCGAACAGTAATCTAATCTAGGTCTACCTCTACTCCTTTTAACGAATGTTTCTGCTATTAATATGTCTCTCCCTAGCCCTTCGTGCCTGAGAAGGTGTCCTACCAACCTATCTGGCCTATTCCTTATTGACTTCCTTAGAACCCTATGTTTCCCTTTTCGTTCCTAATACCACCTCATTTCTAACCCTTTCCATCCACGGTATCCTCATCATTCGCCTGTAACACCACAATTCGAACGCTTCTAACCTTTTCCGCCTCGCCCACCGTCCATGTTTCGAACCCGTACAGCACCCCGCTCCCGACATGTACATTTTTGGCAGGATCTTCAAAATGATGTTGAGATTTTGAGATTTAGGTTTGGAAAATCTCTGTTAACTTTTACATTTTTATTCACGAAAGGTAAACAATTTAGCTAAGTTTCTGTCAATGAAGAATCTTGTTCCCTTCTCTCTGATCAACAGGAAAATTGTCTTCTCCTCCCTGTATCTTAAACATATATACGTTACGTGTATATGTCGCAACCAATAGAGAAAACAACTCTCTCTTTCGTCTCTCTCTGTCTCTCTTTCTTTTTGCGGTTGCTAATTTTATTACATTGTCATGAGGCGATACCGAGACGTCGTTAGTATCAATCACAGCCTATGGCTCTGGTAAGCCGATCCCTTTCGCAATAACCAATTAAGAACAAAAACGCGAAGGCCCATAAAATCACGCGGCATAAGTGCACTTGCATGTAACAATATAGACACACGGTATGGCACGTTGTATTTCAGACGGCTTTGCGCGCGGGCATATAAATAAGTGCACCCGTCACGTATGAGACACTTAATTAACACCGCGAGGCCCGCGGCTGACGAAGGAAGACCGATACCGTGGAACCGATCCGTATTTTCGCCGAGAATGAGGAAAAGGACGAGGCGCAAGCGATATGTACCGACTGGTAAGAAAACGGGAAAGAGAACTCACGTAAAGATTGATGGGATTACGTCGGAATCGGGCGATCTTCATCTCTGTAACGAACCTGCCTCTACCCATGATGGTGGTACACGTAAATGGCACACTTTTGTAGCATGATTAAAAGCTAACGGAGCATGAAGTTGATAAAACCAACATGAGTACCTGTTGCATATTTTGTGCGGTGAAGAAGACTCCCAAGACATAAACTCTCAAATCTTTGGTTTTGCTACAAAAACTGCTGTTAAAATTCTTCATTTTATCAAAGAGATGTTTAACAACGTTGGGGTATGACGTCTTTTCAAATGGTATCCTTGCGTTCGCCATCAGGATTTTCAGAATCGGTTGCTTTAAAGATTCAACGAAATATCAAAATTCATTCACTACCATTTTCTTGTCAAACTTTTTAGGAGTTTAATTGGTAGAGCATTACAGTTAAGACGTAATATTCCGCCAGGATTTTTGGGATTGTTTAGTTGTTTATTTGGATGAAAATCCAAACCATCAATCGACTTATGTTTTATAACAATTGTTGTACATGTACATGTTACATGTATATAGAAAATACTACAAATGACGCGGTAAACGCCATCTGTAGCACGTTGCTACATTTTAGGATTACGTATGCTTCAACAAGGTCCACTTGTGTGGATATCTACTTGCTGAAAACGAATCCCGGCGTAGCCAACCTCAACGTGATAATTCGAAGTGGCCTGTATTCTGTCGAAACTGCCAGACGCGGGTCGCGATTTCGATCTTTTTGGATCTCATCAGCGCGTCGCAGGCAGCTCCGACAGAACACAGACCAACTTTTACATGCTGTCTTAACAGTGCGTTTTAGAAAATACTACAAATGGCGCAGTAAACGCCATCTGTAGCACTGTTAAGACAGCACATAAAAGTTGGTCTGTGTTCTGTCGGAGCTGTCTGCGACGCGCTCATGAGATCCAAAAAGATCGAAATCGCGATCCGCGTCTAGCAGTTTCGACAGAATACAGGCCACTTCGAATTATTTTGTTACATGTATATCACAAACAGAACCATTTCCTAATGGCCTAACATTAATATCATAACATACTTGAGACATACTGTAATTCTTACAATGAGTTGGAGATGATGGAAGGTCCAATGAATTACGTAAACTCCAGGAATCATTTAAAGTCTTGAAAATGCATAGTTAGTAACTAACTGTCTTTGCTCCTTCTGATATCTATATCCAAACCTAAACTGTAATAGCGTGGAATATGGAAATTTTCTTTCTTGATAACATAATCAAACCTCTAATTAGTTTGATTCTGTTGGTTGTGAAACGTTTCCGCCGTAGATATTGGCTGAATTTATGTCCTTTAGAAAGCTTGTATAGGTACATACATATAAGAAACTCCGTTGTGTCTATTTATTTACTAGATGGTACCGTACCCGTTTACTTCCTTTCCATTTCTCACTCGCACTCCCGTATGTCCCGTGCTCTCTCATTACTCGTTTGTTATCGTTCCCGAGTAACAACGTTGCTCGCTATCTACTCGTGTAAATCAAACGTTGTCAATTAAGCGGAAATTATTATTACAAAATTTTGCCATTTACGGTGTCCATCGCTGACATCGTCACCGGGATGGCGATTGCCATTTAAGTCGCGCTGAAAAATATCGTGATATAATGACAAAATGTGTAACTCTTCGTAAAGAAGATTATTGAATCGAAATGTGGTGCAGTCCATTTGGGGTTTTGTCCTTCCATATACATCCATCCAAGTGTAGAATGACTTTAGCTTTTGTTGGCTTATTGCTTTAATCTCCTTTGGAAGTTCCTTAAGTCATTAGTTTGAGTGTTCTTGTTGCTTATACGTGTGTATCATTTTTATAATCGGCGAATGATTCAACAAATGTTCCATTAATGGATTAGAGAGAAAGAGGAGCCCCTCCTTTCACCCCTACTCGCTGACAGGGTACGATTATCGATCGACAAGGAGCGGACCATGGTCGAAAGTGTGTTATTAAATTTTACTCCACCATGTAACGCTTATTATTATTATTTACCACTTTGCTACTCTATGATCAGCCGAAAGATGATGATGACTGTTACATTCCTTCTTATTATTTTTCTTCTTGGCACGTCCACATTAAGCAAAATCTAAAGAGGTCTTATAATGGCCTAGACGCTTAGAGTAAAAGTGTCCTGTCAGAGATTAGGATCATCCACTTTTTTGTTTAATCAACAAATTACGTACGCAGTTATTGCAAAAGTATTGTAAGTGCAGTACCCTTCTGCATGAAATTTTTCGATTTGTAATTACAACTTTTTTATCTTCAATCCAATTGGAAAATTTGGTAAATTTCTAGATGATGGTCCTCACCCCCGTAAAAAGTTATGGGGGTTGAAAGTTGATTATTTTGACAATTTTCATACACTATAATTCAAATAAAATTCAATAAAAAAATTATTTTCATGCGGGTGGAGGTGGGCGATCGAAGAAGGGTGCTCACTTGAACAAAACCCGATAACCTAACCTAACCTGTCCTATTGATAAAGATATTTAAATAATGTTTTATATAACTTTCTCAATATTTTTATGTATTTTTCATTAGTTTTACCTTTGGATATTGTTTAAGAATGACTGTATAAATATTTACATGCCTAGAAATGTATAAAAATTGGCATATTTATTAACTTTGAACCCCCATAACTTTTTATGGGGGTGAGACCGCCACGAACTTTTTATGGTACAGTGGGGGGAGACCTCCTCTTTCGACCCCCCCCCCCACCCCCGAAGACCTTTACCGAAAATTTCTTTCTTTCATATCAAGAATCTATAGAAATTGACTTCTCAGTTTCCAAAATCGTTCATGAATTAGGCGTAGTAGCCAAATTAAAATTGGTCCAACCCCCTCAACTACTCGGGTGTTAGGGAAGAGGCTGTTCTTCTTTGTAAACTGCAGATTTCTGTTTCTCGCACCAGGATGTTCCACATAAACAATACAAGTGTAACAAAATAATAATCACTATGATATTGATTGTGTAGGAGGTACCTTCTGTCTACTTTACATTTCACATTGTTTCTTCAACCTTTTTTCTGTATTATTTACAAAAAGCGGAGAGAGAGGCAAAGGCAGATTAGTATGGTCGAGTTTATCTCCATTATTTGTGCAGACACCCGGTTGTGAAAGTAGAGCTACACTTTTTTGTTATATAGTAACGAGCTGCTACTACAAAACGGATTGTTTTTAGACAAGAAGGCAATAATTTGCATTACCGAGAGATCCGTTAAACTATTAGAGCGTTATCGAGTCGAAAAAAAGTCCGCTGCGCTATGTCACTCTTTTTTTGCTTATTTTAATAATATAGTAGGAAGTGCCTCCGTGCCAAAAGTAGAAAATATTTCTTGTTACCCATATTACGTTAGAAAGATAGCAGCAAGTAAAAGATAAGCAGTGACATCGGTTAATCAAGTACTAATTCGTGTTAGGTACAGGTACCTACGTTAACATTTTATAGGTCGATATCTAAAGATATTTACAATCGTTTCTAATTGTTAATTGAAATACTGATAGTGCATTGTAAACAAACCAACCGACATGTTCATGTTTCTGTTTATCGATAATGACGTTTGTCGTTTGTAGATTAAAAACCCGGTAACAGAAGTAAAATTTTAATTGACATTGCAAATTATAATATAACGCAAACCACACACGTAGTGTAAGTGTATTATCCGTTTATATGTACATGTAGGTACCCAGTTAATGACGCCTACAGTTTGCAAGTTTTCGTAATTTTTTCCCAACGTCTGCCGTTGCTGCTGCTCTTTAGTATTTTTATCTCGTCCGCTCATTAATTTTAACGCTTAGAAGGGTCTTATTATTATTAATAATAATAATTGTTAAGACCACCGTCGTGTCTATTGTATGTTGCCTGTTTTGCTTTTCTAAATTGCCCAATCACCGGAGTCTATCTCCGAAGAATGATAAATTATCGATAACTATTTATAAACAATGCTACTAGTACAATACCGTGCAATCGAGACGAAGACAAAAGCACATTAAACGACCTCAATAAACCTTTGAAGACACAAAACCAATCGAAGAACAATCGGTAATTTACTTGGTCGAAGTTTTGCTAATTTCAACTAATTCCTACTGTAGTTGTTGTGATCAAAAGATGTAATTAATTTTTTATTACTTTTTTTTAGCTGTACATCAAAGTATGTGGGTGAATACTGTCAGTACCTGAACCCGTGTCATACTGGACCGGGTCCCCGTTGTCAAAATGGGGGTTCGTGTCAGGTACGAGTCACTCCCGGGGCGTCACCCAGTTTCGTCTGCATTTGTCCCTTGGGTTTTAGCGCGTCCCTTTGCGAAATACCAATTGCCAACTCGTGTGACAGAAGACCTTGTCTAAATGGCGGGACGTGCTCCCTGAGATCCCTTGACACCTATCAGTGTTCATGCGCCTCAGGATTCACAGGTAAGATCTTTAAAATTGCTTCCTTTTTGCAATTTTTCATCTCTAGTTTGTATATCCAAATACAAGACTATTGAAATAATCCTTGTGTTCTTTGTGAATTATTCTTAATGGTTATACTTCTTTTACTTTCTCTAGCAATGTGCCCCTTCCAATGTGTTAGATGCGCCCTGGCACAATCGTAGGTAGGGAGAAAAAGGCTCATTATACTCTCGATTCTTGTTCATTAAACATACTTTTTCATACAGTACCTGCCAAAAGTTTTGTTCAATCATGAATAGTAGTAGTAGTCGAAAACAAGCGTTAAAGCCTTTAATATGTCTTCAAATATAAATAAACATCTCGTTGATATTTTCAGTAGTAATTGGTACCAATAACAGCACATTTGAGCAATGCAATTGTAGTGGATAAAACGGTCATTTTTTCCGTGCAGTACTGTACGGATTATACGCTCCTCATCGGTTAAGAGTTTCGCCGAGAGTTATCTCCTTTCTTTTCTGGCCTAGTGCTGTTCTTTTCTACTTTGCGCCGATCAAACTGAAGGTCACATCGCTAAAGAAACTAAACGAAGTACAACTATATTTTACATTTCCGATATCCTTGAAGGAACTAAAGATTTAAGAAGAGTGTCTTTTATTTCAGGAAAACATTGTGAAAGTCGCGATCATTGCGCCTCACAGCCGTGTCGGAATGGCGCTGTCTGTCATTCTGTTGGCGACTCGTACAAGTGCATCTGCTCAACCGGATTCACCGGACCCGGTTGCAAGGATGACAAGGACGAATGCAAACAGAAGCCTTGCAAACACGGGAAATGCCACAACACCCACGGCAGCTACACGTAAGTCACTTCTCTTTTCTTTTTATCTTCTCGAAAATACAGAATCACTCCACAGAACATTATCTAACTCATTGTTCTGGAGATATTGCATCTCAATGTTCAAAATTACTGTTGCAATCGATGAAAATAGGAGTCGAACGTTGCTGACGTGACAGGCGACTATTAATTCGTAGCAATCCATTTTCTTTAGAACGGAAATCACACGTGAGAATAAAATAACTCAAGACGAAGACCTAGTCCGTTGAAGGAAAGAGATAGAGGAGGTAGACTGACCAGCTCACAAATCAAGACAAGTGCTCGCCTCTATGCGCGTATGTGTGTCTACATTCATGTATTCGTATGTCTGTACAAAATAATGCGGACGTCTCCAGTTTATTTCCAACTAATTCCAGTAATTAGTCTTGATTCAAGAAAACGCGCTCGTTCCCGACATAGCACCTGCACGAATCACAACACCTCTCTTTCATTCACAAACAACGGTTTATTAAAATTTCGAACTTGTGATTACACCCAGTTACAAATAAACTAATAATTTAAACAAATAAAAACAGGTCAAGTCAAGCAAAATGTTATTAGATGAACGTGATTAGTTTGACGAATCTGTGACTTAATAAGTCGTTTTATCGTTGTTGCTACTGTTACCTCTCGTGGCTTGGTGGGGAGAGTCTTGGTGCTTAAAGCCAGGAGTCCCGGGTTCAATTCCCGGCGAGGGTATGAACAGCAGCAACAATTTTTCGTCATTAACTTGCGGTTATTTGTAAAAATATTAACCACTATGGAGTTTCTTGAAGTGTTTCATATATCTGTCATATTGAGAGCAATGAACTTAATTTTTGTATTATTTTTAAATGAAATATTTCGGCTAGTTGATATCGTACTATTAGCAGCCTACATATGAACGTGTTATCATATTTATCAGTTTCAATAGTCTCTCTTTTAAAACAATGAGAATGGTTTTCTAAGCGCAATAATTTCCTTCATTATCCTGCTGAAACTGATTATCGCACTCTATAGAAGAAAATGATTACCATCAACGTTAGATAAGTACCGTTTTTAATCCCATAACGCCTTCAGCTAAACTTCCAGGACGTTCGCCGAGCAACCCAACCAGGGCATCAAGCAAGACTATCCCAAACTTTCGTTCTTGCGCCAAGTTTTTAACTGATAGACCAATAATAATAATAATAGTGACATAATTAAGATAAAAGAGCGTTAATTGTAATTTACAAACGAATTTATGCTAATGAGAGACCCGTGCGGCGGTAGCCTGACGACAGTTGACACCCAATAGGCCTCTTAGAGAGTAGATTGAAACTCGATAATACCTAAACGAAATTTGAAACTGATCTCGTAGTAATTGTAGAATGAAATAGAAAAAAAGACACTGAAAGTTTTATTACGTATTAATGAATACCTAACGATGTAATAAACGTACAGAAATATAGCTAACGTGTAATTCTCATTCGATTATTTTGTTGTTTATTGATGTATTTTAATCAGTTGTGTGGCTTTTGTTTCTTTTAAAAAGTCTAAGAGTGGGCGCTTGCCATGTGTGACCGCGTACTCGCGCTGCTTTTGTACTACGGCATCTTTAATATGTCTGTTCTAATTCATAAAATGCACAGTTAAATTAGGGTAGTGTTATTAAATTTCTTTGTGTACACAAAAAAAAAAACAAAAAATTAGTAGAAGCCGCTGATTTTCGGTAAGTTCCTAGGAAGTCAGATAATTCAGAATGAATGAAACAATAGAGATGTGGGGTTTTCTAGTTTTTGGGGAAAAGTGGAGGTGCGTGTCCAAGCAATTAAGATCGACGATCCTATGATGATAATTGTGATGTGTGTGTTGGTTGAACTTTAAAATTGCGCGTCTACTAATAGCTCATTTGTTTTATGTTGTCGTATTTTACGAAATCTAAAACGAATGTGAGTGAAGCTCGAGGGCGATTTTAGACAAGCCGACCACGATCGTACGTTAAGTACAACAAAAATAATAATAATAACAATTCCGCCGTCGAAGCTACATAACGACCTGACCGGTACGTTCGAGAACATGTCCTGTGGGCATTCGGGCTTTGAATTGGTGGAGGCGTGGGTTCGAGGTAGACGGGTTCTTTTTTGTTTTGCATAGTCTCGAACTCGAACTGAGACCAGAGATTCACGAGAACTCGACTCGATCCCGAGGGCGAATATTCTTGACGAATTATTGTGTCGGCAATTTGAGAGACCGAAGAAAACCGCTACACCACTGAGATTTTATTTATGTAAATTAATCTCTCGAAACCATTCATTTAGTCTTTGATTTCTAAGAAAACGGGATCACGAGTCAGTGGGTGATGTTTTTTGCGTAATCGTCGAAAAAGTCTGCACGAGTTGATGAAATTTCAAAAATTTTAACGACGAAAATAAGAAAAACAAAGGACAAAACTGGTTCCCAAATTGTGAAGTGAAATCATTCAGTTACTGGCTGTATAAATTTTGACTTGATTATACGTTTGGTGATCGAACGTCAAAATTTGATTTAGTACATACATACATACGTCTGACTTACGACACCATTAACTTTGGAGAACACGATCATAAACTTAATGAGACTTTTTTTAACCCATTGGTCTTTGTGTTCGCCTAATTTTTTCCTAACAGCTTTGGCGTTTTTTGCTTATCATAAATTATTCGGATCGATTGCAATACAACTTGGATATTTCCATGTCAAAATTTCTCATACGTTTACTTCACATGTACCTATATTAAAAATCAAGTGGGTATAGGTTTTCCTTATTCGATGCAGTCAAATTTATCGAAATTATTATCGCAATAATTTTATTCATTTGTTTACGAAAATATGATTAACAGAAACCTCTAAAATAACGATTCAGCTTTCAATGTTCTTGTCCATTATCCATGAAAAAATATTTTATATTTAAAATGGTAATATTATGTGGGTACCCATTTATTATATCTACCTATATATTATTTTGATGCGTGGGTTTCTTAAGGAAACAGATAATTTATTTAAATAATTATTGTTTTCGATACGGAGACGGTGTAACGGTCGTGGAAGTTTTTCTGTATTCAAATTCTAAATTTTGTATCTGTAGAATGCCGAGTGGCTTCTTCGCGTGAACATAATGGGGCAATTTTTAAGGTATTTCAAGTTGAATTTAATTGGCTACATTTTTGAACGAAATTCTGTGAAAAATAGTAACGATCATCTTACATTTCTTAACGAAATATAACAAGTGTGTAAAATAAAATACAGTCAAAACCGTTTACGACGACATCGTTTAGAACAACATACCGGTTATATTGACCAAAATCATAGGTCCCGGCTTAATTCTGTTAGACCGCCTTATAAAAAAACACTGGCTTTTACGACATTGCTTATAACGACATATCTGTTTAAGCGACTACATTTAACTGATATTTTCGGAGAATTCTATCTGTTAGAACGACCAGCTGTATTGTAAACGTTTGAATGGGTAACAGTATCCATATCAAGTTCAAGAGGAAAATGACGAACAGGAAGAGACCGAAGAACAATTAACAGTGCCAACTTTGAATGATGGTCTAAATGCTGTCAGTGTATTACGGAAAATTGTTTTTTATTCTAATGAACAGTTTCATATGCAAGGAAATTATGATGATACTTACATTAATATTAAATCACACATTCAATAATAGGTATTAAGTACTTAATAATAACGTCACCGGCTATTACGACTATCGGTTTTTACGACCAAATATGAGTAGTCCCTTCGATGTCGTTACAAACAGATTTTGACTGTATTGTCAAAAATGGTAATGGTAATTTTGGAAACATATGAAGAAGATATTTAAGACTTTGTAAATCTTTTTTAACTCCGGATGTTGGATAGTTAGGTATTGTTGTTGGAAAATTTCTTGGCAACAGATGTTCTGTACTGTACCCATGCATCAACATGGTTCTTTTTTGTGTCCTTCAAGGCCGATGTTGACTCGTTCTTTCCTACGAACGGGTTCAAACGCAGAGAGGGCTCGGTGAAAAACTGGATGTTATCTTTTTTGCGAAAGATCTTAAGTTATTACGTGCGTATAATAGATTATCGACTGCCGATTCATGCTATCGGCGGAAAAAACTTGAAACTTACAGCAGCCAGTCCATTTCTTGGATATTCGCGATCCTTTCGAAATGGAAAAAAGAAAAACCAATTGTATACGTTATCTAGGTACTTGATGGTAGGTACTGCCTTTTGTAGCGGCTGAAGACTAGTATGAGAAAGAATGGATCGCTAATGTTGAAGTAAAGATCAGATCGTTAACTTTGGTTCGAAAAGCTTAAGAAGATGGAGAGAGAGAGATAGAGGGAGAAGAAACAAGAATAAGTACATTAAGAGAACAAGCTCTGCACAACCCTATAAAAGGACACAATGGGTTTTCGCGTAGGTACATATGCAACAACTACACAACAGGTTGTTCAATATAACCTTAAACTACGATAAGAAAAAGTGGAAAAAACGTTAGAAGATGCATCAACAACAGTCAAAGAAAAGTCTAAAGGCTTTCGGTTAATAACCAAATTCACGATTCCGTCATACACACACTAAATTAATAAAATCAAATAAGTCGGTAGTATCATCATCATAAGGTCATCAGTCCTAAGACTGGTTGAACACGTACCTCCACTCTTTCCTATCCTGAGCTAAACTTCGCATTTCCCTAAAACTAGAACATCCCATATCCTTAACTATTTGCGAAGAGTAATCTAACCCAGGTCTACCTCTACCCCTCCTAACTCCTGTTTCTGTCTCTAATATGTCTCTGACTAGACCTTCATGCCTGAGAAGGTGTCCTACCAACATATCTCGCCTATTTTTTATTGTCTTCCATAGAGTCCTCTGTTCTCCTATTCTTTCCAGTAGCTCTTCATTTCTAACCTTTTCTACCCACGATTTCCTCATCATCCGTCTATAACACCACATTTCGAACGCTTCTAACCTTTTCTTTTCCGCCGCTCCCACTGTCCATGTTTCACACCCGTACAACGCCGTGCTCCAAACATACACCTTTAACAACCGTTTTCGAATTTCTAAATTAACCGTTCGCGAGCATAGAAGTGACTTCTTTTTATTAAAGGCGACACGTCCCTGCGCTATCCTCTGCTTTATATCCCTACTACTCCTTCCATCCTCACTTATCTGACTTCCTAGGTATCTAAAATCTAGGTAGTGTAGGTGATAGAAATTTGTGATGTATAGGTATTTAGAAGAAGAAAGAATCAACTTTACAATACATATGACCCAAGGCAATTAAAAGATTAACTGTTTTTTTTATTTTATGTTTATCCCACTTCGATAATGATCAAAGGGAGATTGATCTGGACTTCAGCTTCTCTGTTTAATAACAATCGATATATTCAATAGTCCCAAATGAAAAGTACCAATAACCCCGACAAATTGCAAAAGGTTTCCGCGACCAGTTCAAGAAAGAGTTAGGGCTCTCACGAGCCCCATGCTTGCTGTCAAAAGTTAAGTAGCACACGCCGAAATTATGATTTGGTAGACTTCTACTGTTTTACATATACACATGTATGTAAGCACATATACAATTGAATAACACGTGTACAAAAAGGCAAATATTTTTTGTATGTTGTCATGAAAGATAGATGTCCAGATTTGGCACGCAACCACAGTTCCAGTTGCACGCTTCTGCTCTTGGTGGTTTTTATGCTCGGATCTTTGATGCATCAAAGTGACGGTAATATGGGTTGTTTCTTTCATGAGGTCATTTACGAGATTGCCAGAGAGAGCTTGGCTGGTTGACTCGACTGTTGTATCAATGCAGGTGCGTTGTCTTGAAAACCATTTATGGTAATCGCCATCCATTCCCATACGTCTTAGTTTGGACAAAGTTAGCGGAATCGGGCTCTCTTTGCCGTTTTATATCGAACGTATCATTGCACTTTGTCACAAACAAAGAATTCCTTCCGTGGAATGTTGTCGGCATGCAACTGGCAAGATTTGTTTTTGCAAAGAATCCGTAATAGAAGTAAGAACTTTTTTATGTTCATCAAATTAACGTAAGTACTAACGTATAATGTAAATATACTGTGTTCCTTCGATCAAAAAAAAAAGAAGAACAGTGTTTCACTGTGTTACAAATCGGTTTGTAACTATTTTTTAACAATAAGTTAACGATTAGTAATGAAAATTCATATTTTCGTTCACTTTTTATCTACTAACTATAAATTACTTCGAGTTAATAAGAAACAATTGACAATCGCTGTCACATCCTCGTCGGGAATTGAACCCGGGAACTTCATTTCAATAAGTCCAGTCAGAATTGTTGACTTAATATCATCAATGACGATAATTGATAATTGTATATGCTTAATATTTTAATTTTTTAACAAAATCATTTACCAGAAAGTATTAAAAATGGCTTCCAACTGAGTGAAATGGGATGTAATGTAAATGTTTTTCATTAGATATATTTTGACTATTTGGAAATTTGTAGGTTCGTTTGAAAGATGTTTTAGATCGTCTTCTGTTTTCTGGTTTTTAATACCTACTTAATGAGCGCTTGAATGTTTTATTAGAAACATCTTCCTGAACGCATTCCTACACAAAACGTATCCATTATGTAATTTTATATGAGTTTTGTTTTATTATTATTTCTGGGGGTCAACATTCTTTCAGTTTCGGCACGTTTGCGTGTGGGTTTCCGTACGGTAACTAATTGTCCACAGAATCCATTAAATCCGAGGGGTCTTCGAGACATATGGGGTGTTGATATTTCTGTATTCATTACCATTTATAATTGGAAGTAATGTTGACTGTAACGTATGCAGAGGAATAAAAATTAATTAGCACTGGATCGCGAGATGTCCGAGCAATTGTGTGTATACGAACCTGATGGACGTATGCGGGAAGAACGACTTGAAGAAGACGAAAAACAAGAACGGGTCGAAAACTGTTTCAAGAGGAATAAGAAAAGACGATCGCCTTGTCGATGAATTATTAATGAGAGAGTCGTTTGTTTGTCGAAGTGAACATCAGAGTCTGCGGTGGGTATATGTAGTGTGTTTGTGTTGGTACGCGTGTTGAGATGGGCTTTTTCGTGTGTATATGGTGATCGCGCTGACATGTCAGGTAACGCCGATGTCATGGAACAAACGCGAAATTGGAACGTACGGGTATTTCGTATTCAAACTGCGACTGTTACTTTGACGTGTTTATATGTTTTTACACGTTAGTTGAACTTGAAATGGGTCTTATTTTAATGATAAGTGAGAATTTGAAAGGTTCGAAACGTTCGGTACGTTTGGGAACGGTTATTTTGAGGTTTTACGCGAGAGACTTCAACGTTAGATCAAGCGACGAACCCGGTTATTCGAGTTTCTGAATTTGTCTACATAAAATAATCGTTTAGGACACTTCGGGAGCACCGATGGGCTACAATTGGGCGGAATACGAAATTTACATGCCTTGAAGATATTTCTAAAAATAAATAGCTAAAACATTGGCCGTTTTTTGTGCGTAAACCAAGATCTTACGTAAAACCAACTTATTGAAGAAATATGTACATAAAAATAAGTACTTACCATTTGAGCTCTGATGAAGCAAACATTGTCGAAGAAGTAGTTGTTGTCTTCGTTCTGTAACAAAAAAAATAAAGTTTAGAGAAAATCCTTTTTAAATTTTTTGCTATATTCAAGAAACTTAAAGTTAATAGCTACTTAGGTACTAATACGATTTAATGCTAGTGACGCTGACAGAGATAGTTTAGACGTTTGTGTTTTCTTTCGATAATAATTAACATATAATAAATATTGTTCAATTATTTATTAGTGGGGGTGGCATTTGGTGTACTATACTTTTAATTTATTGAAGTTGCAGGTGTCTTTATAATGGTTCTTTTAGCGAATTGAAGTTAAAATTTATCTATCGAAAATTCGACACTACGAACTCTAGTTATTTCGAGGGTCCGATCAAAACTGGTGTGCCTGGTCTCGGCGGTCGCCCCTGTTCACTGCGGGGTGATACTATTTAAGCACTTAATTGAAAACATTGTTTAAATAAATGTATCAATATGACATAAATACACATATTTTTTACTTATTTATTTATGCATTTCCATTCATGTTTATAGACATGGGTAGGTAATTGTGGTATGCATCGATCTCGAATGGATCGCTTCGGGGAAGGTCGATAATTACTAGCCAGTCTCTTGGGATCGAGTCGCTTTTTTTATTTCCCTATCCGTTGTTCTTGTATTATTATTGGCAACAACCTGATCAACTAGCTCAAATTGTGTGAACTGCTGTGGTAGCCCAAGATAAATGTAGTTGTAATTTTCAAACTCGACGTACTTAGATGATAATATTTGAAGATTATTAATTACGTCAATGTTCGTTCGTTCGGGATTTTTGATTGACATTAGTGTTTCTAGAAGTTCCTTGATATAATGCATCAAGAAGAAAGTATTATGGCGTCGTTTTAAAACACTAACCACTAAAGTTCTCTTCAATTCCTGAAGAAGGTAACTATGTTTCGAACGTTTAATGTCTAGGTTTGGCGTTGGCATTTGGAATTTGAACTTACATTATGTACTTATTAGAAAGTTCGCCCTGATTTTCGACATTGCAGATTTATATGTATGTACTTGTAGGTAGGTATATGTTCAGTGTACAAGCATACATATGTATTTATGTTGACCGTTAAAAGATAGAAGAAAAGGGAGACCGTTGCAAGATAAAAAGTTTCATTATTTCTTTCAATGGGGTTTCGTGACCGCGGTCGTATAATCTACCCATTAAATTTCTCCTAATGCAACGGTCGCGGCCCGAGCTCGGCTAGTTAAGGATTCTGTGATAAGTTATCATTGCAAAGGACAATCCACTCAGTTGGCCATGGTGACCGTACCAAGTATTCATCTCTTTCTGTTTGTATACGATCACGACCCGGAGGAGGCTTAGGCGGCTGGATGTACTCGCCAGAAGTCCACGAAATAGTAAACAAATCATGGATCTATCACGTCTTCCTGTATCCTATTTCGTGAATTTATAAATTCGAATTTATCGAAAATTAGAACATTCCACATCTAATCTAATTAGGGATGTCGCAAGAGTGGTGAATAAATCGATTCTGTTTTGTCTTTTTTTTGAAAATTGAGACAATACCAAAAACAAGGGATGAAGACTGAAATCAGGGCGAACAAATCGAGGAACTTCCTATAGATCTTTAACTGTACTTTCAACCACCATTGATGCATGCATACCAATATTTTTGATTGTTTATTTTAATTCCATGTAAATCTATCCCACAGGAATATAAATTATATTGCATTGAGTTTATTATATTTTCAATTGTCTGCAGCCATTTTTATTTAATTTGCCATTATAACGAAAAACATTTGCCTGCGCTCTTTTCTCTTCTTATGTATTGCGGTATTAATCGTGTTGCTTTTGTTTTTCTGTTGTTTTTGCTTCGTTCGTTTGTCGACCAATCCAATTTTGCGAGCCTTAATTGTCTTATAAATAACAGGAGTCGAGGATGGCGAAAAGCGAGCAGCAGGATTGACGACAAAGATTACCGTCTTCCTCGAAGTAGGCTCACGAGAAAAGTTTTGTCGCGTTGACAAATGGCCGATCGTGACACAAATTGGTTCCAAATGTACTAATGGTAAATGGAGATTATTAAAATTGGCGCAGGTGGCGGCGCTGATTAATCTCGCTACGTTTCAGGATTCGCTACTTAACGACCTTTTAAAAGTTGCTTTTTTATGCGCGACATATTATTCAAATCAGATTAACTGTTTTTGTACATACTTATGTTATAAGTGGACCAGTTATGCCACTTTACAAATTTTTGCCATTAAAATGTTGTCAAGCCGTGGCATTCGATAGCTGAAAGTATTTGGAAGACCGTCAACTGTTTTATTTGTTTTAAACAAAATCGTAACAACCTCTGCGTACATTTTGTTTAAAAACAAAAGAGACTATGTTGCATATGTTTTTAATTTCTCTTTACACTTTGAGCGGGCACGACTAGTGCGGCAATATACGAATGGTGAGCATTAAATATTATGTCAGTTTCCGTTCTTCTGTTGTTATGTCGAAACATCTGAACAGTTTTACGTGAGAATTGGAAGAATTCGAGTGAACAACGTTGAAAAACAATAAAAGAGAATGTCTTGAGGTGCCTCCTTGTTTGTACAAGGTTTGAGCACGCACATGTGTGTAATTTTATGGTCGTATGTTGCATAGCTATAAGTACATACGACCAGGACCGCGTTATTATGCATAATTCGGAAAGACCAAGTAAAACTTTGTTTGAACAACTTCCATTGTTCTCTCCTTCTTCTGTTTCTTTTTTTTTTTTTTCTTCAACTGACAATGGAATAACCGGTTCAATTGTACTTGTTTAAACCAAATCCGCACCGCCAGTTCTCGTTGGGTTTTGTACTACGGCAAGTACACTCGAGATTAACGAGCTTTTTCCAATTTTGTCAACTCGAACACTTCTTTTGAGAATAATTAACAATAATTAAGATATGACACTGTAACAAAACGGAAAAGGTAAACATAGAAGACCTAGTTCTAGGATTTTGGTCCCATTTAATAATTTTGCTCTTGAAAGACGTGTCTCGTTGATGGCTACATATTACATCTTGTCTTTAGAGCCTCTATCTTGCATTTTTCTAGGCCAAACATCAATTATCATATCAGTCTTCCAAATCAGTCTTACATTCAGTCTCACAATTCATATATCTGGATCTTTTTCTGCCACTCTTCCTGCTTTTAACGGGTTTGCTTGTTTGGTCGCAGAAGTCAGGTCTCCATTCTAAAAACTGTGTCTTATTACGATCGGTCTTGTAGGCAAGATATTATTCTTAGTGTTGGTTTTAATTAGAAGAAGTGGCTGACTTTCGGGGCATCTAGGAAGTCAGATAACTCAAGACGGAAGGAGCAGTAGAGATATAAAACAAACAATCTTAGGGCTGACGGACGACTTTATGGTGATGATTTTGTTGGTCAATATAAAGAACTTAGCATGGGACTGCAAAATGAAGTCCGATATGCATATCGTCCATACGAAAGCCTCTTCTAGGTTCAATTTATGGCGTTCCAAGATTGTCCAAGTCCAGTAGCAGCAGTCAACCAAGTCTACAGCTTATAGCTGTCGGACGTCGGGACTGCTGGGAGGCCGGCTTCTGGTCCTACATTGAATCAGAAGCCAGGCAACTTGGCAAACTCAAGACGGTACTTGTTACACACACACACAGTTGTAACAACGACATACGACGACAGATACAAACACACTTGTATACATACATATGTATGTATGTATGTTCCATCATATATACCGATGTATGTATCTACGAAGCTAGCAGTACTTCAGTTACATAATGTGCAAGGGGGTCCCGCGTAATGGCATGTCTTTCTCGGATATGACAGCTCCTCCGTGACCCCGGTCAAACGACCCCTTTTAGTACTACTCCTTCGCCTTGTTTTTAATAGTTCCGGTTGGTATTATTGCATGAACAATAACAGAGAGCAACTAAACACAACAATGATACCACTTGTTGTTCGTGTAAAACGGACGAATAGTATGTAACGAAGCGGCTTCTCGTGTACTACACACGGTACATATACACACGATGACTTAAACATTCCTGAACCTCCAAATTTTTATGGACTGACTAAATTCGTTTTTAAAGTTTGATATACCGGGATGCACGCTGTCACAGCTACTTTTTAATCTATACATCGAAGACGCCATTAACATCATTAAAGACAGTACAACTGTAGGGATAAATATACAGGGGCAAAAGATTAGTATGCTTAGATTTGCAGTTGGTATAGCAGTATTAGCATCTAGCAAGGAGGAGCTAGAGATAGCTTTAAATAAAATGGAAGCGGTATTGACAAAACAGTATTGTATGAAATTAAATAAAAGTAAAACAAGAATACTGGCATGCAAGGGAAGAAAAAGTAGGAAAATAGCGAATATAAAGATAGGAGACGAAAGATTAGAAAAAGTAGAAAATACGACAAATGGCGCTGTAAACGCCATCTGTAGTACAGTGCTACATTTTAGGATTACGTATGCTTCAACAAGGTTCATTTAAATATATGGATATCTACTTGTTGAAACGAATCCCGGCGTAGCTCACCTCAACGTGGTAAAAGTTGGTCTGTGTTCTGTCGGAGCTGCCTGCGACGCGCTGATGAGATCCAAAAAGATCGAAATCGCGATCCGCGTCTGGCAGTTTCGACAGAATACAGACCACTTCGAATTATTTT
>NW_020439006.1:209712-240566 GCF_000699045.2 Agrilus planipennis | reverse complement strand
GCGGCGGAAAAGAAAAGGTTAGAAGCGTTCGAAATGTGGTGTTATAGGCGGATGATGAGGATATCGTGGGTAGAAAAGGTTAGAAATGAAGAGGCATTAGAAAGAATAGGAGAACAGAGGACTCTATGGAAGTCAATAAGAAATACGCGAGATAGGTTGATTGGACACCTTCTCAGACATGAAGGGCTAGTCAGAGACAGATTAGAGGCAGAAACGGGAGTTAGGAGGGGTAGAGGTAGATCTAAATCAGATTACTGTTCGCAAATAGATTTAGGGAAATGCGAAGATTAGCTCAGAATAAGAAAGAGTGGAGATGAGTGTCCAACCAGTCTTAGGACTGACGACCTTATGATGATACATCCCTACTTAGTTGTCAAGGGAAAATTTTGGTAATTAATATTGTATTCGGTTAGGTCGTTTGTCCTAATTAGTATTATTGATTGATTACAAGTTATCAATTAAAGAAAATATTTCGCACAACATTTGCATTTTTTTCAAATTCCGCCTGGACTTCCCCGGACACCTTAAAAAGAGGGAATATTCTTCGCAGTTGAGTGTGGAAATCGAATTTTGTACATGCACTGCCTTGCTCTTGAACTTGTTATATTTGCTTTAGCACAAGATCAATAACCGTAAAAAGCAGGTGGAGATGTGCCTTGAAGAAGCTCCAATAAGTTCAGCAAACATAAGAAAGATGCAGAGAACTTCTCTCGGACATTAAACATCCGGTCTTGTTAACACTTTGGTTCTAAAATATTTGACCGCTGACACAGTATACTAAGAGACAATATTCATCTTTGAAAAGGACTTCTTACTTACATCTGCATTTGTTTCTCATTATATGTACGTAATATTAGTATAAATCAGTTATAAAATAAATTTTGAAAATTATTGAGACTACTCAGTTTTCATTTATAACTAGATCGGTTGGTATGACGGAGAAAGTTTTTAACGGACATTTTGTTTTGAAAAAAGCGTTTCATCTGTTTTTTGAGATTCATAATGACTGGGCGTTTGCGCCGCTTGAATGCTACCAAAGAAGTTAAAGTCGCAACTAGAAGGTAGGTATACAGATAGAAAAACACCACTGGTTTACCATTTCTTGTGATTTCTAGTTACCAGAATGAAAAATAAGTCTCTATAGCAAATGGGTTGTTGTTGTTGTTGTCTATGTTACTATATTACAAGCGGCGAAACAACTAAAACTTGTCAGTTACTATTTCGAACTATGTATCTATAAGTGGTAATGGTATACAAAAAAATTACGAAAAAACACCTTTGCAGAAAATTTCACAAAAAGTTTGATGACTTAAGAGTCGAGTTTCTTCAATTGTCGCAGATTTTTAGTTTACGTTTTGATAATCAAGGAGATACGATCGCCTTGGATCTCCAAATTTGGTCCTTCGAGCCGGACCTCTTCAATTGTTTGTTTACTTTATAAAACATTTGAAAGTCGACATATGCTTCTATCTGCATTAGATTTTCATCGAGTATACGTATATCAAAACTGTTCAATTTACGTAAAAATAAATCATAAGATTATTTTGGCTTCAACGTAAAACAATATCGGACAGTTTGTTTCTCTTTACTGTAGTCTTAATAAAATCTGCCAGTTAGCTGTTCCGTGGTTATACATAATGAGAAATGGAAATTGGTCGAGTCGGTTCGTTTTTTCAGAAACGTACCGGAACTGTTATGGGAAAATAATTACGGTTTTTTCGCCGTAGGCTGGACGCGCAAAATCCCGATTTCACGGTGCGCTTTTTGCGTATGCACTGTTTCCTTCGACCCGGACAAAACTTTATAGAGAATGTTCAACGAAGCTGGACGACTATCTCGAATTCCATTCGTGCATAAATAAGTAGCTTTTTGCCGGTCAGCACTGCTTAATTTAGTTTTTCATCGCCGCCTTCAATCGATATCCTCCACTACGGACCCTCTGGGACCATTCCCATGCTATTTCCTCTAATCCTTCGATCTAAGGTCCTGCGACTATAAGATGTATCAGGAACAGAACAACTCTCATCTCTGACTTAAATTTACCGACACGATTTTTCTTTAAAATAACGGAATTCTTGTAGCAAACCTCGTACAACTAAAAAAAAAACCTCAATCCCTCCCATGTCTCTCTTAATTAGTTAATACGCTTGTTGAGTGACTATTGACACAAGAAAACATCATCGGAAGGTGATAATAATGGACTAAAGACTTGCATGAATATTGTTAGTGTATGTCCCGTTTTACGATTAGTAACATTATCTCCTCAAGCCTTGGCAAACAGAAGCATCTTCTAAAAATCGCACTTTGATCACACAACTACCGATACTACCGCAGCAGGCATTTAGTTGAGAAAACAACATCCAGTAAACGAATCTCGTTTATTACAACCGTTATTTCTACGTAAAGTATCCATGTAGAAATGAGACGTCAAGGTACTTAGTGTGTGTAATTTCAAAAGCAAAATAAACAAAACGGCGAACCTCTCTCGGAACGGTAATAATAATCTGCTAACGTTTCTTGTTCTTCTTCTTTTTCGTTTCTATAATAAAGAGCGGACGAGAGGCACAAATGAAAATTACTGAACTGGTTTCGTATTAGATGTCAGAGTCGATTAAGTGTGTGTGATCATCGCTAGAACTTGCACCAATTAAGATCAAGCAATACTGTCGAGAAATTTGCCATTTAATGCCAATGTATGATGTTGATTGTACATAATTCCACAGATTTCAGGACTTTTGGTCCTTCGAAACGTCTCATTTTTTATTACACAAAATATTTGAGAATAAAGACGATAAAATAGTCGTATGGTCCTTCAAGCCGAACTTTCCGACTGGAAATTTGTTAGGGCTGCGGTCCGTATCCTATCTGGCACAGTTGACTTCAAATAGGGAAATCCTGTGTGGTTCAGATAAGGTATCCCTTCCACATTACGCCCACAAAAATTAATCAGAGAGAAAATACGGTAGATTTCCTTGTTTGGTCCTTCGAGCCGGATCTGCTATAATTGTCACAGCTTTCTTGCAAATTTAATCTGTTAATCAGAGTCGGTAAAGTAACGCACTGTCACTGCTCATTTTCCCAAGAATTGCGTCACCTTTCCGCTAATTAATTGTACTGTAAAGGAACGTGAGAGAGATTAAGAACGAAAAAAAAGTAGTCGGCTGCCGAGGGACAGGTACGACGGTCACTCTATAATACCTTACTCGGCCTTCTCGTTAAATTGTTTTAAAATAAACTATATGCAGTTAATACTTGTAAATAGTGCAGTGGACGGAACCGTTAATTAATGAAAGATCCTGTTCAGTAATTTACTGTATGCCTTAAGGAGCTAAATGAATAATAACGTAACTGGCATATGGTATTTGCAAATTTGTTTTGTGTCAAGTCATAGCATCGGTTACTATGTAAATGTACCGTATTATTTGGTGTTGCAAGTCGATACAAGTACTTATGTAGACCAGGAAATGATTTCTCAAAACATATAGACAAGAATATTACTGCTGATCAGCTTTAGTTGATTCCACGATCCTGAAAAAGGATATGCATCTACTTAGCTTGATGATAATGAATCATTGTAGGGATACAGCAGCCTCTTCTATGTATTATTAAGTTTTAAGATAGAATCGTTTAATAAATTCAATATCCAATTTATGAATAATTATTAGCAGCTACATATAAATTTTTTGTTTCAGATGTACGTGTGACGAAGGATATACTGGAAAGGATTGCGAAAGTGAATATATTCCATGTGATCCAAGTCCTTGCAAAAACGGAGGTGCGTGTAGGCAGAGGGACAAACATTCCTACACCTGCGAATGTCCCACAGGTGAGTTTAATTACATTTTTACTATTTTGTTCGTATTTCTTTAATTCTAGAATGTTCCGGAATCTTCCAGCCCTGTTCACTCTAGAATGTTTCCCTTGAAAACTATAATCCTAGATATTCGAGAACATTCTAGCTGTGGCTGTGGACCAGCTCAAAAACATTAAAAAGAACATTCAAGTAGATACAGTGGTAGTCTTCTAAACAGGTGTTCTGTGACATTTTACTCGAAATACGAAATATAGTGTTAAAATTCAACCCCAATACTTATACGTAATGGTTCTTGAACATTCCAGAACATTCTCGAGATTTCGGGTCAGATATATTCCAGAACACTTTTCTCAAAATATAAAAATGCCACTTTCAACTCCCGTATCTTCCACACCCTTATAGTTATCAACACACAACCACTATAGAACGCTGGGGACGACAGCCAGTGATATGTATGTGGTTTTGTCCGCTGATTTAAACGTTTTAATGTCTGGAATTACGTTACATTATACCAAACATTGCAGGTTTCTTTCAGAAACTATAGGTGTTTAGATTTAACGTTATGATTGTTCGGACATCAGACTTGAACTTCGAATATCGGAACCAAAATTTTAATGTATGAGCCGCGAACAGGCCGTCGCTAGGTTTTCTTCGCGTTCATCTCTTCTCGTACGAGCACAATGAGATCATTTATCATTGTGCTGGAGACAGAAGAACACAGCATCTTCTTCAGCCAAGGTCGCAGGCCATTGTTCTGCCGCTGCCTTCGGTAAATGCTTTTCGTTGTTTTTTTTTTGTTGCTTTACTGAGTCCCTCCTGCTCTAGCTGTCTCAGTCGATTTTAGCACACACTTGTGAATTCAGTTACGTGTACGTAAATACATTTCATTTATTTATCGATGTCAATTGGTTACTTAACCGCGAATTTTATTAGGTTTGAAAGTACTTTCTTTCTTTCTTTTTTAATTCGTATATCTCTGGAGAATTGATCCGGATGACCCCGCCTCGACGAGGTCGTCTGTTGTTGTTCTCAATTCGTGAAGATCCTCAGATAACATCTGAATACGATTCCGTATTATTATCACTCTCTAGCTCGTTGGGCAGTAACAACCTCTTCCTCCGGTTCCACGACGAGAGACATCACAATGGCTGGGCGATTTCTCACAAACGCCACCAAAATTTTTATTTTCGATTAACGGTGGCTCTTAAAACCATTAACATACAATGGACGAAGATGTCTTGAGACGACTTGTACCATTCGTCAGTGTTAAGAGAAGGAGACACTTCTTCTAGACATCAGAAACTCGAAAAATATTTGCATACTTGCAATCAGGGAAATCAATCTGTCCTTAAGGCTAATTGCATTACGTTTTTTCCAATTATATTGTAATATACTACGTATAGGCGACAAATCACTAACAGCCCATTAAAACAGGGAAAGCTTTACGTTCTGAACTTGGTTTAGGACTTATCATCAGTTGTTGCTGTTGTAATTAATCGTATGGTGATTTCTCAGAGATCGCGCTTTCACTTTCGCGCATTTGGAGCTATTTGTCTGTAATCGATATCCAAATCGATTCCTTCAAATCCCTGAACGTTGTTACACGTGAGAGCAGATCGAACTGTACGATCACGAAAGTAGGTCGAATTTGAGCCCGGAACATGGGCACGACTGACTGGTTATGTGAGTGCATCAACCAGCGAAATTATCCAAATAATGACCTGTAATGAGACCTCGAACGTGGCCTATTATGTATTATGGGATATCGATTTTCCGCATGAAATTTTCACACACACGTACACAACACAGTTTTAATTTTAACCGGCTCGATGGACCATTCCATTTTATTTTGAATTATACAAAAATTGTACAGAATCTACATCAGCATCTAAAAAATAATTACGGAGGACTTGTAAAACAACTTTCCCGATGTCACTGCGCATACTAATACAAAAAAGGTTGTTGAAGCGTACGCATATGTTAAAGGTATGATAAAACGGAATTGATTGCCGACAAAACTAAAAAGCTTTTTAGACCGTCTCCACTACTTGACGATGTTCAAATCGAGGGACCACATCAATTCGCCTCCCCGTAAACGAATTTACATTAGACATCACGTACGAAAGATTTTGTGGTTTATGTCGGGAGATGAATTCAGGATCGACCGTTTTCACTAAAAGAATAACCCCAGTGATTTTTTACAACTTGCGATTAAATAAATGCATCGTGGGTTAATAAAATTTTTACGACTGGTAGATGTGATCGTCCAAGCTGTCGGGCGACGTCGAGGGACCGGTTATTAAATATACTTATGTATGTGTATGAATTCTTTCGCCAGAAAATGACACTTGGTTTATAAAGACGGTCTTTTAGTTTTGTTCGTGTTTGTCTATTCGTATGTAAATTCCCTAGCCGCGACTTGTAATCCTGTCGTATGTATTATAACACAAAAGAAAAAGAAGAAGATAAGATGCGAGTTTGTTTAGTTTATTTAGGATTAACGCCGACACACAGTAGGAGAATCTGAAATTTTACGCCGATCCGAAGCTTCCAAATTCTTTATTCGAGATGTTTATGAATCTGGCATACCTTTGCGAAATTTCGACTTTATGTGCGGATAAAACGCTGTAAATTAGTTATTTCGCTTGTACTATTAACAATAAGGGTGAATAATTATTGTAAACAAGTATTATAAATGCATGAGCTTAAAAATGCTGCTCAATCATTGATATTGGCAAACCGAAGTGTGCATTGGCGATTGCTGTTGTCAGACATTATCAAAATAATAATAACTGTCACTTTCTACCCTTATTTTATATCTTTTTACCCAAAAAGATATAATAAAACAGTAAATTGTCAAAATCACCGTTGTTTTACACCCTACTATATCAGCACCTACTACTTATTTGATAAAGCATCGCATAAAATCGTTGCTGGGACAATTGTGCACATTGAATTTTTCCCATTGTTCGTATCATTTGTTTTCTCGTGCGCGACGGCGGTTTTGCCTTTCAATTCGTGGTAATTACGGGAGCACGCCCATGCTAAACTTTGCCCCGAACCGTCCCCGTCCGGATCGGCACCGACAATGTAATGTTCGAGACAGCCTGAGGAGACCCGAGCGTCGACATGCTACGGCATGGCATGGATCATTACTTTCCCGCCCACTTCTACTCTTTAGCTTTTCTAGTTTTTTTCTTCGTCCTTACTCCATAGGTACAAACCGTCTCTTTCTATCTCGCTATCGAATGAGAAAGAAAGCAGTAGAAATTTACCTGAAAAGAATCTGTCCGCATAAGAAATGATTTGGTCCTTCGAGCCGGATAGAACAAAATCAGTGAAGCTTCGTATAGATTTAAAGGGCTTGGGTCTGGCCGTGTAGGTACCACTCGGTACAATTTGTTGTACACACGGTAAGCATCGTGGTGAGCGAATGAGACATGTGTATATTGTCGTGACGTTCGTGGTACATGGGTAATGGTAATGGTAATAGTGATTCCTCTCTCGCAGTTCCGGTCAAAGGGTCCGTCTATCGTCTTTTTCCCGATCGCTGGATGTGTTTTGCGTGCATGCACCGTGGTCGACGTACTGCTGCTGCTGCTGCTGAAGATGGGACCCGACGACAACGCTGTATCCGATTTGTTAAACACGGGGATATTATGCACAATATCTTTCGTTCGTTTGGCAGCCTGCTCCTTCTTCTTGTTCTTCTTATTCTTCTTGGCATGGCCTGTTGTCGCACGAACGCACACTGAACTTACTCGTAGACTGGCTGCTACCCATCTCCACCACGGTTATCCTTTTTCTTCTTTCGTCTAATGCGGCTCGTGCTCCTTTGTCGTATCGCGCCGGAGGCAATCTTCGGTTGGTCTGTCCGATGGTCGTGCCCATTGCATCTACATGTTAGATTACAACGATTTGCTACCGGTCTCGTTATTATACGTTCGGCGTGTCGTTTGGTATATCAAGGAGTCACCGGAGACTATGATGTGACTATTTCCTCTCACCCCAGTCCATTGCCACAAACCAGACAAGGGCTGTACCCTCCTGGACCTCACTTTTGTTTTGGCCGGTTTACTTTTGTTTTGTTATTGGACGGTTTTTCTTTTGTTTTGTTATTGGACGGTTTTTCTTTTGTTTTGTTATTGAACGGTTTACTTTTGTTTTGTTATTGGACGGTTTTTCTTTTGTTTTGTTATTGGACGGTTTACTTTTGTTTTGTTATTGGACGGTTTACTTTTGTTTTGTTATCGGACATCATAATATCCTGCGGTTTAGACGCCGAAAGAGACTTTTTCTTGAATCCTGCCATCAGAGGAGGATAACTTTTGCTACACGATGACGTGTCCACCACATCATGAAACTTAAAACTTCTCCTCCTACAAGTTATGCTAATGAATCAATTTTCTTTCATAGGCAACTCTTCGTCGCTCTTCCAAGATGTCTCATTGTCTTCTTTCGTCGTTGCTTTTATTTTTGTTTGCTATTATGAACTTTACTGTACAATTTATTGTGCGGTCAGTTTCTCGATAGGACAGTCCGCAATTTGCATCTAAAATAATTATGATTCATGGTTGTTGAAGTATTAATTAATAGTTTGACATTGAATGGGTGTGTTCTGTCATCATGGTTTGCCCAACGTTGAGAAAGGTACATTCGTCCATGTGGCCCGATGACAACAGTGGAACTCAAACTGTTGTTATTATAAGGGAATGGTTTAGTCTACAATACCATGGAGATAGATGATAATACATAAGCATCTGTGTTTTACCGTCAGTTTTGCTACAGTTTTATGGTTGAACAATTTTGCGATCACATCTTCGAGACCTTTAGACGTTGCAGTGGAACATTTTAGTAAAAACAATTCTACATAAACGGTATTAAGTTGTATCAGAAGAATGAATTAGTAAATCGTTTATTTTAAGTGTTAAATTACATCCAGTTGGAAATAAGGATGCTGTCATATTTGAGGCTCGATCAAACTAACCCAACAGTAATATAACATATATATATTATGCGTGTCCGGTTACAAAATGTTGATGCATTAGATGTACCATCATTATACCTATGGACAGATATGTCTGATGGACGTTTCGGCTTAATCTTCATAGTCGCATTCATCTATGCAGAGACGCGTGTATGTGGGCGCACGATAACAGTAAATTTGAACGTGTATATTTGCGTGTAGCATCGTCCGAAAAAAAAAACGGATTAAATATTAACATAATACCCACATTAAGAAGAAGAATATGGATTGGAGGAATCGATTTCGGAAAGTATGGACGGACAAACATGCCGTATTGTCGAAGAAGCAGATCGCATTTCAAAGTAAACTCTTTAATGCAGAATACGTTGAAAATCAATGTCAACACCTCCGTAACGGTCGTAAAAAATGATTTTAGTTTCTTCGCAACACCTTTTAGAACGTTTACAACGGGTCTCGATTAGATCTTACAACAGCTGAATATGTAAAAACTGAATAAATTTTAGATGAAGCGTCAAATTTGCTATTCAAAACGTGGTATTTGAATCTACACTACAAAAATGTTGAAAATATCCCGTAACAATCCTTGTAAAGTCGTTTTTACCCCAAAAATTCGAGTATCGGCTTAATGTCATTACAAATCGGCCATTTTTGTCATTCGTTTCTTGTACATGTCGGCCATTACTTTTTCAATTGTTTCAGCTGTCGGCCATTACTTTTTCAATTGTTGTAGCTGTCGGCCATTTTGATTTTCAATTGTTGCCGTTATCGGCCATGTTGGTTTTCAATTGTTGCCCCTGTCGGCCATTATAATGTTTCTATTGTCGTTTGAATTTAAAAAAACCGCGTTTTTCTTTTAATTTTCTTATTCCTTAACAGAAATATATCTAATAAATAACGTATGAGGAAGAGTACATACGTTGCCTATGTGATTTAAAGTAAAAGGAACTGCTAATATTATTTCCGATTGTTTCGATAATAAACGTTTAAATCATTGCCGCGGATTTATAGATTCGTGCGTGCGTGTGCCCTCAGTTTGCATTATTTATTGTATTTTAGTCGAGAATGCGCATAAACCAAGCGACTGTCAAATATTTTGTCTGAAACAGTCTTAGGAGTGCAATAAAGATATTATAAATGGCTTTTCCTTTTATACGTATGTAGAATTACCGGCGGTCACAGATGGCTGGTCAGTACCAAATGCACTGTTGTAGTATACAACGTCTTATTCACTACTTGATCTCATCATCAGTACAATAAAATACATATGTCTCAAACATTACACAGTTATTGTAACTTTTACTTACCTTAAAGGTTTATCAGGCTAAAGTTAGAAAATCGTCCTGTAAGGACCCCTGAAACAAAAGAAAAAAACATTTGAAATAGACCGCACTTGTAATAGTTTTATAAACAAATGAACAAATATATTCAATGTAACAACCTCAACTAGTTGGCGGAATCATTTGTTTTAAGTGTCAATAACGCCCTTACAAACAAAAGAAAAGAAGACATTTGAACTTGACCGTGCCTGTGACAACGTAATAAACAAATGAAGGACGATAATCACGCCATTATTACGTGTTGGTGCATTTCCTTCTTCAAATCTGTTAGCTGATGTCTCCTGCAGAGTACTAAAGATACCTATTGCCTGTCTTCGACCAATAATTACCCAGACGACTCCCGTTACATGGTTTGCAACTTGTTCGTTTAAATAAATGCCAATTATTCAAGAAACGAACTGACAGACAGAAGTACCGTGTGGTGTACTTTGAATAAGAATTGACAATAAAATAGTTTTTCTCTTTTTTTGTTCAACAAACTGAAACGTTTAGAAATAAACGGGCCGATGTGAAAAGGCTTATTTACACTTAATTAGACGTTTTTTTTGTTGTTATTAGGTGGTACAGTTTTATCTTAATTATCCCTTTTTTTATGACGATGTATGTTTTTTATTATTAATCAATTAATTAATTAAGGAAGTTGTCTTCTATACAGTCACCATCTCGCTGATTCTAAAGTGTAAAATTTATCGATGTTTTAAGTGTTATAACATCGGTGTTCTCACACGGTATAAGTTCGTTTTTCGACTCGCGTCATTGATTTTCCTCGCGAGACTCTTCCAATTAATGCAATAAATACTCTACTGTTAATTGCATGAAAACACACTTTAATAGTTGTATTTATTGGTTACAATTTTTAATTATCTTCCCTAACATAATAATATATATATATATTCCGTTTGCGTTTTTATTAGATAGGTATATTTATAATTAATTTTTAAACATATAATTTTATTGCTGTAAAGACACACAAAACAATCTTTGCAGGTCTTGCGTTGGTTTTTGTTAAAAATTTGAATGTCCCATTTTGGGGTTTCAACTGTTATTACAGTGTTTCAATTGTCGCTTGAATTTAAAACAAACGACAAACACGTAGCAGTACATTTACGTTTGTACAACTACGATAGTTGTTTATTTCTTTTTCTTTTTTTTGTTTAAAGCGAGCCGGTATGGCTACCGTTTACGTTTAACCGCTAACGTGTAGATGTAGGTAGAGAGAAAGAAAGATTGTATGGGTTGATTTACCCAAGTAATTGGAACAGTATGGGCAACTGCCCGCTGTTCAAAAGGAAAAATGTTCTTTGCACAGATTGCTACGACGTGATAAATGCTTGGAGCCCCATGTCGAGGCTGTAGCAATTACGAGGGAATTAAGTAAAAGATTAGCTCTATGTTTTAATTAGCGTGGATCTACCGTCTTCCAATACGATAGATAACAACAATAAAACGGTTCGCATTTATCTGCTTATGCGAGCAACAGAATTTTTCGCCAGTTACCTACTTACGATTTGTTGAAGATTGTAGGAGTGTATGCACGAATGTATTCGTTCAAGGATTTAGTACGTTAATCCGAAGAAAACCCTAATACTTATTATTTAGAAGTTGCAAATTAAAGATTAGGATTGATAATGGGATTTTCTTTTAAGATTGAAACCAGAAACTGTAAAATTTATGATAAGATAAGAAGGTCCTGTATTGTGTTTATTTTTAATCCTTGTTGTTGTTGTTCTTGTTTGTTTTTTAAATCGTGGCATTAATTTTACTCTAAAACAGAGTTAAAATAAATTTTTTCCCACGGTCAATTGTTCTCTTGCAGTAAACAGCTGTGTATACACATATATCTCGGCGCCCACACTGCGAACTATCATTTCCCTTATCACATCCAGCTTTCGTCGACAAACTACAACAGTCTTTAGCGGTTTTCTTGATTTCCTGTGCCGATTTAAATTTTTACTGAATTCTCTCCCACAATAAGCCGAAAGGAAATAAGATTTGTTCCCGTTGCGTCGTTTTCAATTAAAAATGTAATGCGCGCTCTAATTATGAACAGTCAGTTACGTATATCGCAGTTGGCCGATCTCATTTTGTTTTTAGTTGGCCTTAATTGTTTTTGCTGTCGGCCATTTTGGTAATCTATTGTTTTCTCCCAATTTTGTTAGCCACTGCGTATTTTCAATTGTTATTTCAATTTTGAAATGAGCGGGAAATTAGAGTTTTGGAGCGAAAGAATTCGTATTTTTGCTATCATTTCCCAAAGTACCTACATTTCTTGTAGAAAATATGTATTTACATATTTTATCAGTCATTAGAAAGTGAAATGGGTCGATAAGAGTTCACCTGTATTTGCACAGGGATTTACGTAGATGTTTCGTTGACTTTTTATTGTGACTACAACATATAATCCGTTGGTTGGCAAATAATTGTGAATGACAAGTTTGCATTTTTTAACGGGCACGCTTTTGAAATAAAGTAAACTTACGTCACTGTTTCCGTTTAAATAAGATTCAGACATTGGAAGAGAGTTATCTTTAGTAAAGGAGAATTTACCAGATGTGTAAAAAAAAAAAAGAATGTAAAGTGGATACAGAGAATTTTGCTTGGCTTTTGCTGTTCGTTCGAGGACACCGTGATGACATTTCAATCAAATTGGATCAATTTGAAATCTGATCTTCACGCTTTTCTATGCAGCATAATAGCGATCTTTTCCTTTTTAGAAAAACTGACTGTTTCTTTTATATAAATAATAATTTGTTACTTGTAATATATTTTCTCTTTGTTGTCAGCGTTCAAAATCGTTCAAGGTTTTTAACATTGCCTCCGTCGTGTTTCACGGGTACATTGGCGTAAGGTTTTCTTCGTCATATTCGAACGGCAGTTTTGAATAAATTATACAATCCGATCCATATCTATTATAAACTCCTCTAAGTGAACGTTTTGCTTATTTGCGATCGCAAAACCTAAAAGAACAGCCTTCTCATTTGAAATATATGACAGTAATTAGACAAGAAATTGCCGGTAGACAATTTTGAATAATCTTGGATTAAAAACATTCCTCCTTTTCTTGTTTCGAACAGGACTGGAATGTAATTCTTCTGTTTCAATGTTGTTGCATCTGTTTTTTCGTCTTTTGTTTCCCCCTAACGAAATCGAGAAACAAAATTAAATCGGTTTCTTTTGTTTCAGGTTTTCGCGGTCAAAATTGCGAAGAGAACATTGACGATTGTCCAGGGCACCAGTGCCAAAATGGAGCAACGTGTGTGGACAATATCAATTCCTATACGTGCCAGTGTCCATCAACTTATACAGGGCGTTATTGCGAACAAGATGTCGACGAATGTTCCTTAAGGCCATCCGTTTGCCAAAACGGCGCTACTTGTACCAACAGTGTCGGAGGATTCTCCTGTATTTGCGTAAACGGATGGACAGGGCCGGACTGTTCCGTAAACATCGACGATTGTGCTGGAGCTGCTTGTTTTAATGGCGCTACTTGTATAGACAGAGTTGGGAGCTTTTACTGCCGTTGTACGCCCGGAAAAACAGGTAAATTAGTTTTATTTCGATTTTGTTTTTCTCCTTCGTCAATTGTCCTGTTTACGTTTTTTGTTTTGTTACATTGTTAGAAATTTCTCGTTGTCTCTGGCCAGAGAGCACTCGGATCGTTACATACAGCCACACCTTTTGTTTTCTTTTCTTCCTGGTGTTATCTGTCAGTTGTTAAGGCAGTTATAAACGACAATGCCCCATTGGCATGTATACATGTATACTGTAAATGCACACCGAACCTTTAACATGTATTGACATTTTACATGTACCACTAACATTCTGAAACAATCGCATACGAAAACCTCTTTTGTTTCAGACAACAGAATGCTTTTGTTTCTTGTAGCCAATATCAGATCCATAATTTCGATACTTTCGAGCAAAACACATTTAATTTAATAAACGAAATGAATGCAATCAGAAAACGTTTTAATTGTTTTTTCGCGTAAAGTATTAGAAAGCAAATTAATTAACAATCATAAATGTTTTGAAATCGGCCTAAATCTACAATATATGAACTGAGCAATAATTTTTGTCCCCGTTCAGGCAATTTCTCTCTAGTTAATCCGCGTACAAATTTACATACGAACCATTTTATTTCACATTTCACATGCTCGAAGAATTAATGGCAACAATTTCAATTTTAGTTGGAAATCCATTCACATACGTAAGACATCCGTTCCTATTGCTACGACATATATGGGATAATTTAATTAATTAGCTATATGGATATCTTTAGGTAGTGTTGCAACAAGATTTTCACTCCCTTTACTAAACAAAATAAAATCCTAATTCCAAATATTTATCATCACATTTTACCACACATTTTCTTTGTTTTTTTTAATATTCTCAGTAAATTTCGTACAAAACATTCCAACCAGATGCTCTTTTGTTTGTAATTATTATTGCAAGCATTAAAAACCACATGTTATGGTGTAAACCAATACTAAAACACTCTTCATATGTTTGACATGAAAGTGTACAATGGCTTCTATAAACCACTTTTTTATTGTCTAATTATTCTCTAAGGTTTTGCCTATGAGACAAAATTTTTTTGCTTGTAATAGCAAATGTAGTCAGATGTATTCCCAGGGCTAATATTTAACAGGTTTTTGCTCGAAATGAAAAAACTCTAAGAATGGTACACTAACTCGGTTCCCATCATCAAATTCAGTTGTAGCAAAGAGGGAACGGAACCTGCATTTCAATTAATATCTTCGAGCTAATAAATAAGTTACTATATTTTATAATTTCCACATTAAAAGCAATTAGGCGCGCTATAAATTAACGATCATGTTGGCCGTTATGGCTTTTCAATTGTCATTTAATTTGAAAATAGCCGGCAAATGACAAATGAAAAGCACAACTTTTGTTTCTGAATTGTTTGGCGTCGAGTTGTGGCAGTGAACAAAACAAAAGAGAAAAAAGAAATGAACGACGTTAAAAATTTTACTTCGAGAGGGAATGCGAACGATGCATTTGAGTAGTCTAAAGCACAGGTTGCAATTAACATGGACCATTAATTTAAGCAATTAAACGTTCACTGAGTCGCAGAATGCCTTAATAATACGGTAAGCAAACGATTAAGTGGGAGTGAAGCGAGATCGCCTGCTGTTAAAAAAAATTCCTTTTAACCTGCCTACTTGAGTCATAACGTAAAGAACTTCTTTTAAAACGACGTACGTACCGCTACCGCTAAATAAATATGTAGAAAAGTGTGTCTTATGGAAGAAGAATTTCTTAGGATGACAGTGTGGATTTCGATTCAAAATTAATACCCCGAATAAGCCATTATTCTTTTGTTTTAGGGCTGCTCTGCCATTTGGACGACGCATGTACGAGCAATCCTTGCCATGCCGATGCTATCTGCGATACGAGTCCAATCAATGGCTCGTACACATGCAGTTGTGCCTCAGGATACAAAGGAATCGACTGTTCGGAAGACATTAACGAATGCGAACAAGGTATCGTTTAATAACATTCATTTTTTTCCCACTTATATTGGATCGACCTTCTCGTTTGACCAACATACGTATCTACATTGGTGTTCTTTTGTTCCAATTGCAATCGGACTTGTCGTTGCGCCAACGTAACACACTCTTAACAAATACGGTTTGACTGTCTGTAAAATTCAGTTGTTTTCTTCTTCTCCAATGTTTTCCGATGTGAATTGTTATCCCGATGCGATATTGTTCGGTCGCTAGGTATGATTGTCGATTTTTTTTTTGTGTTGTTCAGATGGATCTCTCTGGTAACGTTCGATCATTGACCTTACACCACTCATTATATAATTTGATATGCACGATCCGATTTGAATAGTCAAACGAAGGCGTACGCAGCGTCGGTGGGGCTTTTGCCTTTTCGTCCTCTGTTTTTCTCTCCTTCTCTCTTCCATTCTCTTTCGTCTGCAATGATGTTCGTTTGTTTGTTTTTCAATAGGACGATTTCGAGCGATAACAGTGCCTGTTGCAACTGAATAGTTTATCTTGTAACTTAATTGGACGGCAAGTCAATCAATGTACGCAAGAAGAAGAATATCGACTTAAATTATCGATTATGTTCTTTAGAAGCTTAATTGCCACTACCGTTCTTTTATTTCGAACGTACATTATGGGTGTTCTCTAATCGATGGGAGTGTGAGAAAGTCAATTAATTTGTAATTTTCGTATTGATTAAAAATAATCGCGTATTATTTCTCGATGCGGAGTTTACTTTTTCCTTGTCGCGTCTTGTATTGTTTTAACTCCAAATTGACGTTAATAACGGACAATCTGTTGACCTTTGCGGTCGTACGGAATTTTTTGCGTTCCCTGATGATTACCAGTTAATTTCAGATTGGTTGAGAAGAGCATTGCCGTCCTTACAACAGTTGGTCACGCTTAACTATCGTAATTTGAAATATTTATTTCATTCATGTTTTAGTATTTTTCGTTTAACATTCAAATAATGCGCCAAAAGTGTATTATTTTCATATTGGTCGGTCAAATACGCTTTAATCCTTTACCATATTGGTGCTACTGTCGGCCATTATGATTTTCAATTGTTATCGCTGTCGGCCATCATGGTCTTCAATTGTTACTGTTATCGGCCATCATGGTCTTCAATTGTTGGAGCCGTCGGCCATCATGTTTTTCAATTGTTGCTGCTGTCGGCCATCATGGTTTTCAATTGTTGGAGCCGTCGGCCATCATGCGTTTCCATTGTTGCTGCTGTCGGCCATCATGCTTTTCAATTGTTGCTGCTGTCGGCCATCATGCGTTTCAATTGTTGTTGCTATCGGCCATAGTGCGTTTCAATTGTTGTTGCTATCGGCCACAATGCTTTTCAATTGTTGTCGCTTATATTCATTTGTTATCGACAATTTTTGATTGTCGATTGTTACCGAATAAGGTTATATAGGTAGCTTTTTAATTTTTTGAGCTTAATAAGACGACGAAAATGTAACTTCTTGAGCCTGTATTTTAAACGATAACTTTATACACTAGTCAAACGTATGTACATTTAAGTAGTGTACAAAGAGCACTGTTGGTTTATGATAGATATTAATCTTAATGAACGCCCTATAAGAGATGAAATCAGATCGATCTAAAAGGCATCTGGTTATAGCCACAAACAGTTGAGCGTGCAGACATTGACCGGCAATTTTTTCATCAAAGAACGGGTTGTTTGTTACAAGAAACAACCAACACAAGCATTGTATATACACCACGTACCAACATGTTGGCGCCTAATTCCCTGCATTATTCTATGCATATTAACTAGCTCATCCATTACATATTATATTGCTTACAAAAGAACAAATATAAGTATACGTTTGCATGTATGCAGTTGAGCGAATGCAGTAATTAAGGAAATGGACATGGACATTTAGATCGCACATCTACAATTTGAACCGAAATACTGATGGTTTTGTGTAAAAATAATTATTCATCAAAACAAAAACAATTGAATATGTAATTTTACAGCTTCAATATTAATATGAAAATTTTAACTGTTTACTACTAAATTTTATGACATTCTTCTCAATCTCAGTTTGTTTTTTTTACGTATTTATTAATTCTTTTTGAGTGCGCTCCCAAAACCATCAACATCAAAAAACTTGACGACATTTTTTACGTAACTTTCACTTGTTTATTTTTCTTTTTAGGAGTATAATTTCGAATCTTCCTGATTCTTCAGTTTATTAAATCTGTCATTAAGAAATAATTATAGCTGACGTAGTTGGTACAACCCAATCAACAAATACTTGTTAGATATTCGAGTATCAAAACCAATAAAAGGTTTTATTAGTGTAAATTATGAATAATAATTTTTAATGTTGGTTACATCCGATACTTGAACCGACCGATTTTTACAATAATAATATTTATCGTCACCGGACAATTTATTGAACCACTTTGCCTATCACTTAGCCCGTCGTCATTTTTCTGGAATAATCTCAAACCTTATTTATCCAAACATCCATAGATAGTTTAATGACTTTAAATAGGAGACACTTAATTCTTGCTGCAAGTGTCTATAAATCCAGTTATTTCAGAGACGTCTTTTTGCCTAATACGGTCTTAACACTATTTATGGTGACAGTTTATAGTTATTCTTCCATAAAAGTAAAAAATATCCTTCCATTTTTATTTTTATTTCGAAAGCGAAACCGTCTGTTTTTATATAGGAGGTATATCATCAGGCTTGCCTTGATCAAGTTATCTCATTCTTAATTATGGACAGCATTTAATGATTTTAAATCGAGATCTTCATTACCTTCGGAAGTTTGCAACGTTATCGTAGCAATTCGATCATGTAGGGGGTAATAAAATCTGCCGATGTAGTAAACTTTAATGAAAAACACTCGTGTTGAGGAGATCGTAGTCTTGTGAAAGATATACAGAGGGTTTGCAGAATGTGAACCGAATTTTGCTGTTTTTTCAGGCTCCCCATGCGAACATGATGGTATTTGCGTGAACACACCAGGGAGTTTTGCATGCAATTGCACCCAAGGCTTCACCGGACCCCGTTGTGAAACAAACGTTAACGAATGTGAAAGTCATCCATGTCAAAACGATGGGTCCTGTCTAGACGATCCTGGCACATTTCGATGCGTTTGTATGCCAGGTAAGTGATCCAAAAATCTGTACAATTTCTTTATTCGTATTTTAAAGTTCAAATAATCCGCCAAATTTCATTTGTTTATGTGTTAGTCGGTCATTACAGTTTTTCAATTGTTAATGCATTGTTTATTGGTCGGCCGCGAGTAGATTTTCAAATGTTATCATACTCTTTTATTTTTGTTTTTCAACTGTTATCGCATTATTGCTGTTTTCTATTATTTATATGTCGCATATGTCGTTGCGTTCTTGAGAAATACATTTGGAATTAAGAGTAGTAATCTGAAGATCTGTATTTCACAATAAAAGAGGAATTAGAACGACTTAACTGCCTGACGATGTTGTTGATAATAACTGTAATAAAGTTCATTGTAATTTCATACGATCCACACCACAATAATTACAAACAATCACGCATCATTATACATGATTAATTTCCCCGAAGGAGAAAAATGAAGTCTGTACTCGTTTGGTAACGTTATTGCTAATTATATTATGGTCTGGCAAGAATATGATTTATTTGACACGAAAAACACTGCTATTTTAGTGAAAGTTCAAGTGGTTGCGTGAACCATTATTTTTAATAGTAAGAGTAAAAAAAAAATTGAAAGAAATAATAATAAAGAATTTAATTTCGTCAGAAATCGTTAAAATACCAAGTCGCAAATTAACAATAAACAATCTATTGACCTGTTGTTCCTTGAGGACGATGTTTAGACATCAAGGGGAGTGTATCTACTATGTATATTTTCAAAAGGGTGAATAAAACAATTTTTTTGCTGACGATCGCGAGTTGAGGTTCGACGTCTGTCGGTCCCTATCGGCGCAGAGAGCCAGAGCAAGGCGTTTCGCTGTAATTGGCCTCATTCCCATAAATATGGCTCGTTTAACTGATGATATTGCTACTCCACCTTATCGTAATCCAACGGTACAATTTAAGTATTAACATTACTTAGAAAATAAACACGAACGAATCTATATTTGCACACAATAGCAATACAACAAGTACCTTGTCTCAACCCGTTTTCACTCGGCACCGGAGAAAATTCCAATTGTTTCCGTAAAATATTCAAACAACTCGCTAAATATTACATTAGAAAGCATGAAGCCACTCTTTTGGCACAAAAAGTCAATTATAATAAGGTTATTAACGTGGCCTTTATGTCGATCTTTATCTTTACAGTCGTCCATTACATTATTTTTAATTATTACGGCTAACGGCCATTTTACCATTCAATTGTTACCATTACTGCCGTTGCTGTTTTGTTGTCGGCCATTATGCTTTTCAATTGTCGGCGCTTTTCGATTGTTACGAAAGCTCGCCTGAATTTAAAACAAGCGGGAAACATGATACTGTTTATCTTATTGTTACTCAAAGCCCTTAATTAGAGTTTGTACCTTAAAACGGTTTATCATAAAGCAAAGCATTCGCGAGCGCTCATCTACAATTTTAAACTTACTATTACAGTATGCAAACCTAAAATTAACTGAGTTTTAATGCTCGCAAAGTAATTTTTTAGTTTAAATGACGTGTAGGAACAGTAGAGTTTATCTGAAATAAACGGCGATAGTCGCCTTTCATTTGTTACACGTAACTGATCAAAGGATTGGCTGAATTTATTAATTTGGCCTAGAAAACTCGACTGTATGCGTTCATAAATGCAACCAGGCGAAAGTTCAACGATTCAACTTTTCATGACACACAAGTACCTATACATACCTATATATGCATATATTAAATAGGGAACAATTTTTTGGTAACTACGAAGAAAAAATGTTTCTTGCAGGATTCACTGGTACTCAGTGTGAAATAAACATAGACGAATGTAAAGAAAATCCTTGCTTAAACGGAGGGACTTGTGAAGATCTAATTAACTCGTTCAAATGTACATGTGCCACAGGATTTACGGGATCAAGATGCCAAATAAACATCGACGACTGCGTTTCTAGTCCTTGCAGGAACGGCGGAATATGCCACGACTCTGTAGCCGCCTATTCCTGCGAATGTCCCCCAGGATTTACAGGTCTGCACCCACATCAAATAATACCCCGTTTAGAAGCATTAAAAATGTGCTTAATCCTTTCAGGATTATCTTGCGAAACTAATATTAACGACTGCGCGTCCTCCCCATGTCATCACGGGGAGTGCATAGATGGGGAGAACTCCTTCACGTGTACCTGTCATCCAGGGTACACCGGGTCCTTGTGTCAATCCCAGATCAACGAATGCGAGTCTAATCCGTGCATGTTTGGCGGCGACTGTCAGGACCTAGTCAACGGGTATCAGTGCATTTGTAAAGCGGGAACGTCGGGACCCAACTGCGAGATAAACGTCAACGAATGCTACAGTAACCCGTGTAGAAATGGCGCCAGATGTATCGATGGGATCAATAGGTAATAATATTGATTTTTGAAAAAAAAAAAAACGAATGGTTCGTTAATTATTGTAGCGTAACGAATATTTTCAAAATTTACGTCGGCTCTAAATTTAATATTTTTGTTTCATGTGTGGCAGCAATAATCCCTTGTCTGAGTAAGTCGAATTCAGTAAAAACTCTTTGATAAGTTCGGAGTGTATTATTTTGTACAATAGTTTCTGGCTTTCAGAGTTTTGCATGCCACCCATTCTACAAACACGGATCAGATTATCATTATTATTTATTATTATTATAATTTATTAAAATTTTAAGTATTACAAACTTTCAACCCAATATTTGTCCCAGTCATGACACGAGATCAGTGTGCTAATGAAAACATTCAGTAGATATTGCTGTGGCCGTTATTAATTTTGTTTTTTATTTCGGCACGAAGATAATTTTAAATCGCTTTCCTCTAATTGGTGACCCCTTTTTGTTTATTTTAACTGCTGCATGATGTTTTTGTTTTTCTTTTGTTCGTTTTTGTTTTTCTTTTGTTCGTTTTTGTTTTTCTTTTGTTCGGGACAATCGGTGATCTAAAATCGCATCAGTGAAAAACAAAACAACATTGTTTTATTGTTCCCTGCAGATACACTTGCGAATGTATACCTGGTTTCACCGGTCAACACTGCGAAACCGACATAAACGAATGCGCGTCAAATCCCTGCGCCAACGGGGGAGTTTGCATCGATCTAATTAACGGGTTTAGGTGCGAATGTCCCAGAGGATACTACGACGCCCGTTGTCTCAGCGATGTTGACGAATGCAAATCGAACCCGTGTAAAAATGGCGGAAGCTGCGAGGATGGGGTCAACCAGTTCATCTGCCACTGTCTTCCAGGTAAGCGATTTGTTCCAGCAATTCGGGAATTTCGAACTAAACAGGCAAACGTTAATAGGTTATGGGGGAAAACAGTGTGAAAACGATATCGACGAATGTGCTTCAAATCCTTGTCAACATGGGGGATTGTGCAGAGATCATTTGGCCTCCTACACGTGCGAGTGCATCCCTGGATACGCAGGGATCAACTGCGAAACGAACATAGACGACTGCGCGCTAAATCCTTGCAAAAATGGGGGATCCTGCATCGACCAAGTGAACGATTACAAATGCATCTGCGAACTTCCATTCACTGGAAGAAATTGCCAGGAAAAATTAGATCCCTGCTCCCCAAATCGTTGTCGACACAATGCCCGCTGCGCTCCCAGCTCCAACTATCTGGATTTCGCCTGTTCCTGCAGCGTGGGATTCACCGGAAGATTGTGCGAACAGGATGTGGACGAGTGTCAAGTTTCGGCTCCCTGTAGGAACGGAGCGACCTGTAGGAATACCAACGGCTCCTACCAGTGCATTTGTGCTCGAGGATACGAAGGCAGGGATTGTACAGTAAATACGGACGATTGTGCTTCGTGTAAGTTGAGAATGGGAAGAATGAAGAAGATGAAGATGTTTTATTTTTTGTTGTTTTAGTTCCATGCCAAAACGGAGGGACGTGTCTGGACGACATTGGGGACTACATCTGCCTTTGTGTAAACGGGTTCGAAGGGAAACACTGCGAAATTGACGTTGACGAGTGCCGATCGAACCCTTGCCAAAACGGAGCCACCTGTAACCAATACGTCGACTCGTACACCTGCACTTGTCCTTTAGGGTTCTCCGGGATAAACTGCCAAACAAATGACGACGACTGTACGGACAGCAGTTGTATGAATGGAGGCACGTGTATCGATGGTATCAACTCCTATACTTGTACTTGTAGACCAGGGTAAGCTTTCCTTTTTTTTCGATCTTCAATTGTTTTTGTTTAAAACGTTATTTTTGTTCAAACCAGGTACACCGGATCGAATTGCCAGAATAGAATCAACCTGTGCGACAGTTCACCATGTCTGAATGGGGCCAATTGCCAGGACCATGTAACCCATTACACGTGCCACTGTCCCTACGGGTATACGGGTAATGACTGTGGAGATTACGTGGATTGGTGTGGAACGAACCCATGTGAAAATGGAGCGACTTGTCGCCAGACCAAGAACCAGTACCATTGCATGTGCGCCCCGGGATGGACGGGGAAAGTTTGCGATGTCGAAATGGTCAGTTGTAAGGATGCGGCATTACGGAAAGGTAAGTGGAACATGTAAGAAAGAATGGGGATTTTGTTTGGAATTTTTGGTGAAGAAGGGATGTTCCTGTAAGGAAACGGAGGGTACACTTAATCCCACGGATATGAATTTTTTGGCAATACCATCCACATCAGTTATATTAAAAAGGGAGTTAGACAGGGATGCACACTGTCACCCATACTTTTTAATCTATACATCGAAGACGCGATCAACAAAACTAAAGACAGTAAAAATGTAGGGATAGATATAGAGGGGCAAAAGATTAGTATGCTTAGATTTGCAGATGATATAACAGAATTAGCATCTAGCAAGGAAGAGTTAGAGATAGCTTTAAATAAAATGGAAGCGGTATTGACAGATCAGTATTGTATGAAAATAAATAAAAGTAAAACTAAAATACTGATATGCAAGGGAAGGAAAAGTAGGGGAAAGAGCGAATATAAAGATAGGAGACGAAAGATTAGAAGAAGTGGCTGATTTTAGGTATCTAGGAAGTCAGATAAGTCAGGACGGAAGGAGTAGTAGGGATATAAAGCAGAGGATAGCGCAGGGTCGAATCGCCTTCAATAAAAAGAAGTCACTTCTATGCCCGCGAATGGTTAATTTCGAAATTCGAAAAAAAAAAACCGTTCGAAATGTGGTGTTACAGGCGAATGATGAGGATAGAGAGGGTTAGAAATGAAGAGGTATTAGAAAGAAATTGAAAACAAAAGACTGTATGGAAGTCAATAAAAAGTAGTTGAAATAGGTTGATAGGACACCTTCTCAGGCATGAAGGTCTAGTCAGAAACAGGAATTAAAAGGAGCAGAGGTAGACCTGGATTAGATTAGATTACTGTTCGCAAATAGTTTAGGATATGCGATGTTCTAGTTTTAGGGAAATGCGAAGATTAACTAAGGATAGGAAGGAGTGGAGGTGCGTGTCCAACCAGTCTTAGGACTGACGATCTTACAATAACCCTCCACATCCTCAATAACCAAAAAAAGAAATTTATGGTACTGATGATGGTTTTTCTCTTTCAATTAGGTGTTCCCCATAAGCACCTTTGCAACAACGGCACCTGCGAGGACATCGGAAATTCTCACCGTTGCCATTGTTTGGAAGGATACACGGGGTCGTATTGCCAACGCGAAATAAACGAATGCGAATCGGCCCCGTGCCAAAACGGCGCCACTTGCAAAGACTTAATCGGCAGCTACTCATGTCAATGTACCAAAGGTTTCCAAGGCCAAAATTGCGAACTCAACGTCGACGATTGCAAACCGAATCCGTGTCAGAACGGCGGGACTTGTCACGATCTCGTGGACACTTTCCAATGTTCGTGTCCACCCGGTACCTTGGGGTACATTTGCGAAATCAACACCGACGACTGTAGACCCGGGGCTTGTCACAACAACGGCACATGCATCGACAAGGTTGGAGGCTACGAATGCAAGTGTCCTGCGGGATTCGTCGGACCTCGATGCGAAGGCGACATTAACGAATGCCTGTCAAATCCCTGTTCGGCACCTGGCACTCTCGATTGCGTCCAACTGGTCAACGACTACCATTGCAACTGCAAACCCGGCTTCATGGGACGCCACTGCGAAGCCAAGGTCAACTTTTGCGCCAACAGTCCGTGCCAAAACGGAGGAGTCTGCGCCACCATCAACGCAGGACACAAATGCACTTGCCAAGACGGGTTCTACGGGAAGAATTGCGAGTTCAGTGGCTACGACTGCGATTCCGATCCTTGCCAGAACGGCGGTATTTGCAGGATATCCGAAGGGGGCGGATACACGTGTGATTGTCCTCTGGGCACTTCCGGGCGCAATTGCGAAATCGATTCTCTGAACGAGTGTGACAGTAATCCTTGCCGTCATCCCGAAGCCACTTGTCAGGATAAACTGGGAGACTACGCGTGCTACTGTCCTCCAAAACATTCCGGGAAGAATTGCGAGATCTACGACAGGAGTTCCCCTGGAGGTGTGGGACATCCAGTCACTGGAGTTCGTAAAGAAAATCCCAACAAGTTCCTCGCCATCGATCTCGAAATCCAACGCAAACTGTGCACGAAAAACAACTGTCGAATGAAACGACGGAACTTCAGATGCGACGAGGAATGTAACAATTACGCGTGCGATTTCGACGGGGGCGAATGTTCTCTGGGTCTGAACCCGTGGCTCAATTGTACCGCACCCATACGCTGCTGGGAAGTCTTTATGGACGGCACCTGCAACGAGGAATGCAACAACGCCCAGTGTCTCTTTGATGGACGAGATTGCGAAAAGACTCTTCCATTGTGCAACCCCGTGTACGATGCCTACTGTCAAAAACATTACGCGAACGGTTACTGCGACTACGGTTGCGATAACGCTGAGTGCAACTGGGACGGATTAGACTGTGACAAAACACCTCCAGCATTGGCGGACGGCGTTATTTCCATGGTACTGTTGATGGAGATGCAGACGTTCAAACAAAACCTGACCGCGTTCCTCAGGGACACCAGCTACCAACTCAGAACCACTGTAAGAGTCAAGAAGGACCAAATGGGTAACGACATGATCTACCCATGGTCAGGATCCACCGCGAGAACAGATCTTCAGGACACCTACTATCTAAACAAACACAACGTGGTGTTTACCGAACAAGGTGGTAGTACAGGGGTCAAGGTCTATCTGGAAATCGACAACAGGAAATGTTCCACCGTTGACACCAGTACGGATTACTGCTTTCAAAGTGCTAACGCAGCAGCTGAATTTCTGGCCGCCAAAGCTTCCAGACATGTCCTGTCCGAATCGTTCCCGATATACCAGGTGGACGGATTGACGGAACCCACAGAAAATCCAGCTGAAGCGTCTACCAATGTGAAGTACGTCATCTTCGGAATTTTGATCGTCATCTGTATCGGCGGTATCATCGGGATCATCGTCACAACGCAACGCAAACGGGCAACCGGAATAACATGGTTTCCCGAAGGATTTCTAAGAACCAATTCGGGCACCAGACACAGATCCAGAAGACGCGGTCCAGACGGTCAAGAAATGCGCAATTTAAACAAGAATCCTTCCATTCCTTGCATGGATATAGACATGGGAGGTCACGTGCAGCACATGGGACACCACCATCACCATCACCACCATCAACCCTGGTCAGACGACGAATCCGACGTGCCCCAACCGAAGAGAATGCGTGTCCTAGAAACTGCCGGAGGTTACGCAAGCGATCACACGGCCATCACCGACTACGAAGAAGCGGAACCCAGAGTGTGGACCCAGCAACACCTGGACGCCGCCGACATCCGACTACCAGCATCGATGCTGACTCCTCCGCCGCAAAACATTGACGCTAACGACGTAAACGCGCGAGGACCCTGCGGAATGACCCCCATTATGGTGGCAGCAGTTAGAGGGGGAGGAATCGATACAGGGGAAGACGAGGAGGACGAAGCGGCCGGCAACGTCATCCAGGATCTGGTAGCGCAAGGCGCGGAATTGAACGCTATGATGGAGAAAACGGGAGAAACGTCGCTCCATCTGGCGGCACGATTCGCCAGGGCGGACTCGGCAAAGAGGTTGCTAGACGCGGGAGCGGACGCCAACGCGCAGGATAACACGGGCAGGACGCCGCTACACGCAGCCGTCGCGGCGGACGCCGTCGGCGTCTTCCAGATCCTTCTGAGGAACCGCGCCACTAACTTGAACGCTCGCATGCACGAAGGGACCACTCCTCTCATCCTCGCCGCAAGACTGGCCATCGAAGGCATGGTTCAGGACCTTATCAGTGCCGAAGCCGATATAAATGCCGCCGACAATTCCGGAAAGACTGCGTTACATTGGGCCGCCGCTGTAAATAACGTCGAAGCTGTAAATATACTGCTGGCCCATGGAGCCAACAGGGACGCCCAAGACGACAAAGTAAGTCGTATCATTTAAATTAATGTTTACCGGGGCGCAATTGTTATCGTACCGTTTCTTAATTTTTCAGGACGAAACTCCCCTGTTCTTGGCAGCCCGAGAGGGTTCGTATCAAGCGTGCAAAGCACTCCTGGAAGCCTACGCAAATCGGGAAATAACCGACCACATGGATCGACTACCGAGGGACGTGGCCAGTGAAAGACTCCATCACGACATAGTCCGACTTCTCGAGGAGCACGTCCCTAGGAGTCCCCAAATGATCAACGTAGTCACGAGCAGTTCAATGATAAGTATGTTATATCTCTTCTTTACATGAACCCATTCATTTTAATCTACAATTAATTTTACCTTTTTACAGCGTCACCAAATGGTCAAATGATCCAACAGCCTACGGTGATAGTTCCGAAACGACAGAAGTCGAAGAGGCCGTCGAAATCGTCGGCCATGGTCGGAGGAGGGAATAACGGTCCCTTGGATCCCGCGAGTCCCGAAGTGGAAGGCGCCAACACGGGCTGCGGAGGTGGCAGCGTCAGGCGGAAAGCCAGCATAAAAAAGAACGCGAACAACAAGAAGACTTCTAGTAATAACAACAACAACAACAATAACAATAACACGTTGGCATCGTCACACGGCGTCGTGGACATCGTTCAGAGTGTCGATTCGATCGGGTCCACGCTGAGCCCTGTCGAATCTCCGATGACGAACGGTTCGATGCCAAGCCCGTACGATACTGCAAGCATCTATTCAAACATGGGTATGGCGGCGGGACTGGAGGGGTTACTTTCGGCTGCGAGTAAACAGCCGCCGAGTTACGAGGACGTTATTAAAAGTAATCAGCAAACGTTGCAATCCATCCTCAATCTCGATAACTATGGAGGATTCAGCCTGACAAATTTTCAGGTGAGTAATTTGTACTTGTTGCGTAATTTTGTCGCTTGTTTCTACAATTGATTCACCAAAAATTAATTTATCAAAGGTGCGTTAAATATCTATCGATTTATCGAGTGTAACTCATTAAAATTTTCGTATTTTTCGACATTATTTCAACCAAAACGAACTCATTAAAGTCAGATAATTTATATGAAATTTTGAGTTTCGTGAATTACAATATGTATATGTTAAAAGCCCTCATTGCAATTGTTTTAAAAGATTTTTGTGATTTCTAAATTTCTCATCATTTTATAAACGATTAAAGATCAATTTTCATCAAAATTAAGTTAGGTAAAAGAAAAAAACAGATGGCAACAAAAAAATAAAACGTAATATTTATTGTAACTTAAATTACAATGATATATATTATATTTATGCATCTTGTAACAAAAAGATGTACACAGTTGTATATATATTTAACATTATATTTACAATATTGTGATGCGAGGGGCGGCATCCAGGAAATAATTCCTGAAACAAAAACAATATTTTTTCTAGTGAAATGTGACACTTAGTATTTTATTCTAAATACCACTCGATAATTATAAACATCAGAGAAATTTAGTTAGATCGCTCTCGATATCGTTTTTTTAAATGACTTTGAACCACCCTACATAAATCAATTAAAAATCGGATGAAAAATATTTTTTACCATTTTTAAGATGTCTTAAATATAAAAAATACGATAATGATTTAAAAAATAAAATTAATTTCTTAGGAATCAATGTAAAAGTAATTATTCTCCTTTAGGACCACCTAATCCTGCAGCAACGACAAATGCAGCAGCCAAACACACTGTCTCCCCCTTATTCGAACCATTCACCCCCCCATTCGGTCCAGTCGAACATGTCCCTGTCTCCCCAAGGTTTCGGTGGGGGAGGTTCGTCGTCCCCCGCCAAAACGCGTCCCTCATTGCCCACCAGTCCCACCCACATAGCCGCTATGCGTGCTGCGACCCAACAGAAACACGGCGGCATCCCCCCACAGACCCAAAACCTCCCCATGGGCTTCGATTTTAGTCAGGCGGGCCTCGAACAACTGCCCCTCGTCTATCAGAACAACGCGACGGGCGCGGGGAGCGGCCTACAACCCCAACAGTACCACCAACAGCAACAGCAACAACAGACCCAACAACAGCAGCAGTTTTACTTGACGCCCCCCTCGCAACACTCCGATTTAACCCCCCAACATCATCATCTGGCGCCCGACAATTTTCCTACGCCAAGTCCCGAAAGTCCCGGACATTGGTCCTCTAGTTCCCCGCACTCGTGTACATCTGATTGGTCAGAAAATATCACGAGTCCCAACACTTATTCGTCTGCGGGGCACCAAACCAACAAGGGGTCAGATGCAATCTACATTTGAAGGTAATTAACTCTTATAATGTAATTATGACTATTGTTGTTTATTAATTTTGACGTCGGGGGTGAAAGTGAAGTGAACTGTGTACACGTTGGCGGGTGGTGCATCTCGGAATAAACAATCGTGACGAAAAAGTTTTATTATTATTATATAATATTAATTGTTGCAATCTCGATCTCCGATCCGTTTTATTTTATTTTATTTTTTTTGTATGGATTAATTAACGTTATATTTCTATAGGAATTACTTAGCAGTGTAGGTAGTTTTTGTGGAAGTTGTACAAACAAACAAACAATCGGTAATATTTTGAAAACAAAACACCTTCGTGATAGTAGTGTTTTTTTTTATAATTCTTCGTTTGTTTTTGTTTCGATACAAATGCTGGAATCCGTGAAGGGTTTTTTGAGATCTAATAACAAATTTTCGTATTAAGCCAAAAAACCTGTTCATAGATCTTTTTCTTCTTCATAAAAACATTGGTCTTATCTCAAAATTATTTCGCTTTATTTTATTTTAACATATTTTGAAAACTTTACTACTTTTCTTATTGTACAACGTCCCGCTAATGTTGAAAACTTTCTGTAATTCTTACGTCACAAAATGGAATGGTCTCTCTACATTATCCCGTAACGTACCATCAAAAAAGAAAAACAAAAGACCTCACGTTTGAACACAAAACAAATTTGTTATCGCTCTTTTTTTTATTTTACGTACATACATATAGCGTTGTAATATGTTTTATAGTTAGTTATTTCTGTACATAATCTATATACAGTAGGGTATTACATTTCAGACAATCAATTGAATTGATGGATTGATTGATTGAATAGCACTCGTAGTTCGTGTAAAAAATCGCGAAATAATTAAAGTGCCTTTTTAAAGAAAATAAGAGCAGCCAATGTCACGAAAAACAGAATCTCAGCAGAAGATCTTCTTTTTTTTGCTAATTGAATGTGGCTTACACACACAAAGTCTGTGATTCGTATTTGTATTTATATAATAATATTGTAGGACAACTTGTTTTTTTTTATTTACATATAATAATTAATAAATTCATCTACTGCTATGGCGAAAAGAGAACAGCAATTATAATGTTTATAAGAATCTTGGATCCCGCGAGTCCCGAAGTGGAAGGCGCCAACACGGGCTGCGGAGGTGGCAGCGTCAGGCGGAAAGCCAGCATAAAAAAGAACGCGAACAACAAGAAGACTTCTAGTAATAACAACAACAACAACAATAACAATAACACGTTGGCATCGTCACACGGCGTCGTGGACATCGTTCAGAGTGTCGATTCGATCGGGTCCACGCTGAGCCCTGTCGAATCTCCGATGACGAACGGTTCGAT